>NC_088413.1:6653184-6712637 GCF_034236695.1 Oncorhynchus nerka | reverse complement strand
AATGTCCTGGTACTCAGGGCTCTATTATCCCTCCATCAGGTCCTAATGTCCTGGTACCCAGGGCTCTATTGTCCCTCCATCAGGTCCTAATGGCCTGGTACTCAGGGCTCTATTATCCCTCCATCAGGTCCTAATGTCCTGGTACCCAGGGCTCTATTGTCCCTCCATCAGGTCCTAATGTCCTGGTACCCAGGGCTCTATTGTCCCTCCATCAGGTCCTAATGGTCTGGTACCCAGGGCTCTATTGTCCCTCCATCAGGTCCTAATGTCCTGGTACTCAGGGCTCTATTGTCCCTCCATCAGGTCCTAATGTCCTGGTACCCAGGGCTCTATTGTCCCTCCATCAGGTCCTAATGTCCTGGTACCCAGGGCTCTATTGTCCCTCCATCAGGTCCTAATGTCCTGGTACCCAGGGCTCTATTGTCCCTCCACCAGGTCCTAATGTCCTGGTACCCAGGGCTCTATTGACAAAGTTTCTCAGGTGATTAATTGTACCCAGGGCTCTATTGTCAAGGCATTTAAGTCGTACTGTCAGATAGAGCAGCATGATTACAGTTCTCTATACTGTCAGATAGAGCAGCATGATTATAGTTCTCTAGAGCACTGTCAGATAGAGCAGCATGATTACAGTACTCTAGAGCACTGATTCAGATGTCAGAGCAGCATGATTATAGTTCTCTATACTGTCAGATAGAGCAGCATGAAGATAGTTCTCTATACTGTCAGATAGAGCAGCATGATTACAGTTCTCTATACTGTCAGATAGAGCAGCATGATTACAGTTCTCTATACTGTCAGATAGAGCAGCATGATTATAGTTCTCTATACTGTCAGATAGAGCAGCATGATTATAGTTCTCTATACTGTCAGATAGAGCAGCATGATTATAGTTCTCTGTACTGTCATGATTATAGTTCTCTATACTGTCAGATAGAGCAGCATGATTATAGTTCTCTATACTGTCAGATAGAGCAGCATGATTATAGTTCTCTATACTGTCAGATAGAGCAGCATGATTATAGCTATCTATACTGTCATGATTATAGTTCTCTATACTGTCAGATAGATCAGCATGATTATAGTTCTCTATACTGTCATGATTACAGTTCTCTATACTGTCAGATAGAGCAGCATGATTATAGTTCTCCACACTAAACCTCTAGTGAATGGTCTATAGATCTTTACCTGTAGTGAATGGTCCATAGATTACACCCCCCTCCCACTCCCTCCTTCCTCCCCTTAGACGATCCCGCAGGTGACGAAGCTGGATGTGGAGGTCCTGGGTTGGCATGGTTACACGTGGTCTGTGGTTGTGATGCCGATTACACAGTTGGACGTTCTGCCAATTTCTCAAAAACAACTTTGGAGGCGGCTTATGGTAGATAAATTAACATTCAATTATCTGGCAACAGCTCTGGTGGACATTCCTGCAGTCAGCATGCCATTTGCACACTCCCTCAAAATTTGAGACATTTGTGGCATTGTTTTGTGTGACAAAACTGCACATTTTAAAGGGGCCTTTTATTGTCCTCAGCACAAGGTGCACCTGTGTAATGATCATACTGTTTATTCAGCTTCTTGATATGCCACACCTGTCAGGTAGATGGAATTTCTTGAAAAGGAGAAATGCTCACTAACAGGGATGTAAACAAGTTTTTTCATCTCTTGTAACATGGGAACAACACTTTTACATGTTGCGTTATTATTTATGTTTAGTAAACTCAGCAAAAAAAGAAACGTCCTCTTGCTGTCACCTGCGTTTATTTTCAATATTTTTATGAACATAACAAGAATAGGCAACTGAGACATAAACTGAACAAGTTCCACAGACATGTGACTAACAGAAATGGTATAATGTGTCCCTGAACAAAGGTGGGGTCAAAATCAAAAGTAACAGTCAGTATCTGGTGTGGCCACCAGCTGCATTAATTACTGCAGTGCATCTCCTCCTCATGGACTGCACCAGATTTACCAGTTCTCGCTGTGAGATGTTACCCCATTTCTGGGGGGAATGACCCTAGCCCTCACCCCCCTCACCCTCCGATCCAACAGGTCCCAGACATGCTCAATGGGATTGAGATACGGGCTCTTCGCTGGCCATGGCAGAACACTGACATTCCTGTCTTGCAGGAAATAACGCACAGAACGAGCAGTATAGCTGGTGGCATTGTCATGCTGGAGGGTCATGTATTGATGAGCCTGCAGGAAGTGTACCACATGAGGGAGGAGGATGTCTTCACTGTAACGCACAGCGTTGAGATTGCCTGCAATGACAACAAGCTCAGTCCGATGATGCCGTGTCAGGGCCCAACCTTACACGGAAATACACAGCCTATTATAAAGCATCGATTCCCCAATAACCCAGAGGCACATACTTCCCACAAAACCATCTCAGAACTGCTCACATCTGGTTAGCCACCTCGTTGGGCGGAACAAAACACATTCCCAAAGCTGTACTCATCCCTTTGTCTCCTCCCACCAACACATGGACTCCACCCCTCCCCCCCTACCACTCCTTCCACCACCCACTCTAGTGAATGGTCTATAGTTCTATACCTCTAGTGAATGGTCTATAGTTCTATACCTCTAGTGAATGGTCTATAGTTCTATACCTCTAGATAATGGTCTATAGTTCTATACCTCTAGTGAATGGTCTATAGTTCTTTACCTCTAGTGAATGGTCTATAGTTCTATACCTCTAGTGAATGGTCTATAGTTCTATACCTCTAGTGAATGGTCTATAGTTCTATACCTCTAGTGAATGGTCTATAGTTCTTTACCTCTAGTGAATGGTCTATAGTTCTTTACCTCTAGTGAATGGTCTATAGTTCTATACCTCTAGTGAATGGTCTATAGTTCTATACCTCTAGTGAATGGTCTATAGTTCAATACCTCTAGTGAATGGTCTATAGTTCTATAGTTCTATACCTCTAGTGAATGGTCTATAGTTCTATCTCTAGTGAATGGTCTATAGTTCTATACCTCTAGTGAATGGTCTATAGTTCTATACCTCTAGTGAATGGTCTATAGTTCTTTACTTCTAGTGAATGGTCTATAGTTCTTTACCTCTAGTGAATGGTCTATAGTTCTATACCTCTAGTGAATGGTCTATAGTTCTATACCTCTAGTGAATGGTCTATAGTTCTATAGTTCTTTACCTCTAGTGAATGGTCTATAGATCAATACCTCTAGTGAATGGTCTATAGTTCTATACCTCTAGTGAATGGTCTATAGTCTATAGTGAATGGTCTATAGTTCTTTACCTCTAGTGAATGGTCTATAGATCAATACCTCTAGTGAATGGTCTATAGATCATTACCTCTAGTGAATGGTCTATAGTTCTTTACCTCTAGTGAATGGTCTATAGATCAATACCTCTAGTGAATGGTCTATAGTTCTTTACCTCTAGTGAATGGTCTATAGATCAATACCTCTAGTGAATGGTCTATAGTTCTTTACCTCTAGTGAATGGTCTATAGTTCTATACCTCTAGTGAATGGTCTATAGTTCTATACCTCTAGTGAATGGTCTATAGTTCTATACCTCTAGTGAATGGTCTATAGATCTATAGTTCTATACCTCTAGTGAATGGTCTATAGTTCTATACCTCTAGTGAATGGTCTATAGTTCTATAGTTCTATACCTATAGTGAATGGTCTATAGTTCTATACCTCTAGTGAATGGTCTATAGTTCTATAGTTCTATACCTCTAGTGAATGGTCTATAGTTCTATACCTCTAGTGAATGGTCTATAGTTCTATAGCTCTAGTGAATGGTCTATAGTTCTATACCTCTAGTGAATGGTCTATAGTTCTATACCTCTAGTGAATGGTCTATAGTTCTATACCTCTAGTGAATGGTCTATAGATCTATAGTTCTATACCTCTAGTGAATGGTCTATAGTTCTATACCTCTAGTGAATGGTCTATAGATCTATAGTTCTATACCTCTAGTGAATGGTCTATAGTTCTATACCTCTAGTGAATGGTCTATAGTTCTATAGTTCTATACCTCTAGTGAATGGTCTATAGTTCTATACCTCTAGTGAATGGTCTATAGTTCTATAGTTCTATACCTCTAGTGAATGGTCTATAGTTCTATACCTCTAGTGAATGGTCTATAGTTCTATAGTTCTATACCTCTAGTGAATGGTCTATAGTTCTATACCTCTAGTGAATGGTCTATAGTTCTATACCTCTAGTGAATGGTCTATAGTTCAATACCTCTAGTGAATGGTCTATAGTTCTATACCTCTAGTGAATGGTCTATAGTTCTATACCTCTAGTGAATGGTCTATAGTTCTATACCTCTAGTGAATGGTCTATAGTTCTATACCTCTAGTGAATGGTCTATAGTTCAATACCTCTAGTGAATGGTCTATAGTTCTATACCTCTAGTGAATGGTCTATAGTTCAATACCTCTAGTGAATGGTCTATAGATCTATACCTCTAGTGAATGGTCTATAGTTCTATACCTCTAGTGAATGGTCTATAGTTCTATACCTCTAGTGAATGGTCTATAGTTCTTTACCTCTAGTGAATGGTCTATAGTTCTTTACCTCTAGTGAATGGTCTATAGTTCTATACCTCTAGTGAATGGTCTATAGTTCTTTACCTCTAGTGAATGGTCTATAGTTCTTTACCTCTAGTGAATGGTCTATAGTTCTTTACCTCTAGTGAATGGTCTATAGTTCTTTACCTCTAGTGAATGGTCTATAGATCAATACCTCTAGTGAATGGTCTATAGTTCTATAGTTCTATACCTCTAGTGAATGGTCTATAGTTCTATACCTCTAGAGAATGGTCTATAGTTCTTTACCTCTAGTGAATGGTCTATAGATCAATACCTCTAGTGAATGGTCTATAGATCAATACCTCTAGTGAATGGTCTATAGTTCTTTACCTCTAGTGAATGGTCTATAGTTCTTTACCTCTAGTGAATGGTCTATAGATCAATACCTCTAGTGAATGGTCTATAGATCAATACCTCTAGTGAATGGTCTATAGTTCTTTACCTCTAGTGAATGGTCTATAGATCAATACCTCTAGTGAATGGTCTATAGATCAATACCTCTAGTGAATGGTCTATAGTTCTATACCTCTAGTGAATGGTCTATAGATCTTTACCTCTAGTGAATGGTCTATAGTTCTATACCTCTAGAGAATGGTATGTAGTTCTATACCTCTAGTGAATGGTCTATAGTTCTTTACCTCTAGTGAATGGTCTATAGTTCTATACCTCTAGTGAATGGTCTATAGTTCTATACCTCTAGTGAATGGTCTATAGTTCTATACCTCTAGTGAATGGTCTATAGTTCTTTACCTCTAGTGAATGGTCTATAGTTCTTTACCTCTAGTGAATGGTCTATAGTTATTTACCTCTAGTGAATGGTCTATAGTTCTTTACCTCTAGTGAATGGTCTATAGTTCTATACCTCTAGTGAATGGTCTATAGTTCTTTACCTCTAGTGAATGGTCTATAGATCAATACCTCTAGTGAATGGTCTATAGTTCTATACCTCTAGTGAATGGTCTATAGATCTTTACCTCTAGTGAATGGTCTATAGTTCTATACCTCTAGAGAATGGTCTATAGTTCTATACCTCTAGTGAATGGTCTATAGTTCTTTACCTCTAGTGAATGGTCTATAGTTCTATACCTCTAGTGAATGGTCTATAGTTCTTTACCTCTAGTGAATGGTCTATAGTTCTTTACCTCTAGTGAATGGTCTATAGTTCTATACCTCTAGTGAATGGTCTATAGATCTATACCTCTAGTGAATGGTCTATAGACCTATACCTCTAGTGAATGGTCTATAGATCTATACCTCTAGTGAATGGTCTATAGTTCTTTACCTCTAGGGAATGGTCTATAGATCTATACCTCTAGTGAATGGTCTATAGTTCTATACCTCTAGTGAATGGTCTATAGTTCTATAGTTCTATACCTCTAGTGAATGGTCTATAGTTCTATACCTCTAGTGAATGGTCTATAGTTCTATAGTTCTATACCTCTAGTGAATGGTCTATAGTTCTATACCTCTAGTGAATGGTCTATAGTTCTATACCTCTAGTGAATGGTCTATAGTTCTATAGTTCTATACCTCTAGTGAATGGTCTATAGTTCTATACCTCTAGTGAATGGTCTATAGTTCTATACCTCTAGTGAATGGTCTATAGTTCAATACCTCTAGTGAATGGTCTATAGTTCTATACCTCTAGTGAATGGTCTATAGTTCTATACCTCTAGTGAATGGTCTATAGTTCTATACCTCTAGTGAATGGTCTATAGTTCTATACCTCTAGTGAATGGTCTATAGTTCAATACCTCTAGTGAATGGTCTATAGTTCTATACCTCTAGTGAATGGTCTATAGTTCAATACCTCTAGTGAATGGTCTATAGATCTATACCTCTAGTGAATGGTCTATAGTTCTATACCTCTAGTGAATGGTCTATAGTTCTATACCTCTAGTGAATGGTCTATAGTTCTTTACCTCTAGTGAATGGTCTATAGTTCTTTACCTCTAGTGAATGGTCTATAGTTCTATACCTCTAGTGAATGGTCTATAGTTCTTTACCTCTAGTGAATGGTCTATAGTTCTTTACCTCTAGTGAATGGTCTATAGTTCTTTACCTCTAGTGAATGGTCTATAGATCAATACCTCTAGTGAATGGTCTATAGATCAATACCTCTAGTGAATGGTCTATAGATCAATACCTCTAGTGAATGGTCTATAGTTCTTTACCTCTAGTGAATGGTCTATAGTTCTTTACCTCTAGTGAATGGTCTATAGTTCTTTACCTCTAGTGAATGGTCTATAGATCAATACCTCTAGTGAATGGTCTATAGTTCTATAGTTCTATACCTCTAGTGAATGGTCTATAGTTCTATACCTCTAGAGAATGGTCTATAGTTCTTTACCTCTAGTGAATGGTCTATAGATCAATACCTCTAGTGAATGGTCTATAGATCAATACCTCTAGTGAATGGTCTATAGTTCTTTACCTCTAGTGAATGGTCTATAGATCAATACCTCTAGTGAATGGTCTATAGATCAATACCTCTAGTGAATGGTCTATAGTTCTATACCTCTAGTGAATGGACTATAGATCTTTACCTCTAGTGAATGGTCTATAGTTCTATACCTCTAGAGAATGGTCTATAGTTCTATACCTCTAGTGAATGGTCTATAGTTCTTTACCTCTAGTGAATGGTCTATAGTTCTATACCTCTAGTGAATGGTCTATAGTTCTTTACCTCTAGTGAATGGTCTATAGTTCTTTACCTCTAGTGAATGGTCTATAGTTCTATACCTCTAGTGAATGGTCTATAGATCTATACCTCTAGTGAATGGTCTATAGACCTATACCTCTAGTGAATGGTCTATAGATCTATACCTCTAGTGAATGGTCTATAGTTCTTTACCTCTAGGGAATGGTCTATAGATCTATACCTCTAGTGAATGGTCTATAGTTCTATACCTCTAGTGAATGGTCTATAGTTCTATAGTTCTATACCTCTAGTGAATGGTCTATAGTTCTATACCTCTAGTGAATGGTCTATAGTTCTATACCTCTAGTGAATGTTCTATAGTTCTTTACCTCTAGTGAATGGTCTATAGATCAATACCTCTAGTGAATGGTCTATAGTTCTATACCTCTAGTGAATGGTCTATAGATCTTTACCTCTAGTGAATGGTCTATAGTTCTATACCTCTAGAGAATGGTCTATAGTTCTATACCTCTAGTGAATGGTCTATAGTTCTTTACCTCTAGTGAATGGTCTATAGTTCTATACCTCTAGTGAATGGTCTATAGTTCTTTACCTCTAGTGAATGGTCTATAGTTCTATACCTCTAGTGAATGGTCTATAGATCTATACTTCTATTGAATGGTCTATAGACCTATACCTCTAGTGAATGGTCTATAGATCTATACCTCTAGTGAATGGTCTATAGTTCTATACCTCTAGTGAATGGTCTATAGTTCTATAGTTCTATACCTCTAGTGAATGGTCTATAGTTCTATACCTCTAGTGAATGGTCTATAGTTCTATACCTCTAGTGAATGTTCTACAGTTCTTAACCTCTAGTGAATGGTCTATAGTTCTTTACCTCTAGTGAATGGTCTATAGTTCTTTACCTCTAGTGAATGGTCGATAGTTCTTTACCTCTAGTGAAGGGTCTGTAGTTCTTTACCTCTAGTGAATGGTCTATAGTTCTATACCTCTAGTGAATGGTCTATAGTTCTATACCTCTAGTGAATGGTCTATAGTTATTTACCTCTAGGGAATGGTCTATAGTTCTTTCCCTCTAGTGAATGGTCTATAGTTCTATCGTTCTTTACCTCTAGTGAAGGGTCTGTAGTTCTTTACCTCTAGTGAATGGTCTATAGATCTATACCTCTAGTGAATGGTCTATAGTTTTTTTTACCTCTAGTGAATGGTCTATAGTTCTATCGTTCTTTACCTCTAGTGAATGGTCTATAGATCAATACCTCCAGTGAATGGTCTATAGTTCTTTACCTCTAGTGAAGGGTCTACAGTTCTATCGTTCTATACCTCTAGTGAATGGTCTATAGTTATTTACCTCTAGTGAATGGTCTATAGTTCTATCGTTCTATACCTCTAGTGAATGGTCTATAGTTATTTACCTCTAGTGATTGGTCTATAGATCTTTACCTCTAGTGAATGGTCTATAGATCTATACCTCTAGTGAATGGTCTATAGTTCTTTCCCTCTAGTGAATGGTCTATAGATCTTTACCTCTAGTGAATGGTCTATAGATCTTTCCCTCTAGTGAATGGTCTATAGATCGATACCTCTAGTGAATGGTCTATAGTTCTATACCTCTAGGGAATGGTCTATTGTTCTTAACTCTAGTGACTGGCTTCCTTTCAAAGCAAGGGCTGATTTCAAGGTTTTACTGCTAACCTACAAAGCATTACATGGGCTTGCTCCTACCTATCTCTTTGATTTGGTCCTGCCGTACATACCTACACGTACGCTACGGTCACAAGACGCAGGCCTCCTAATTGTCCCTAGAATTTCTAAGCAAACAGCTGGAGGCAGGGCTTTCTCCTATAGAGCTCCATTTTTATGGAACGGTCTGCCTACCCATGTCAGAGACGCAAACTCGGTCTCAACCTTTAAGTCTTTACTGAAGACTCATCTCTTCAGTGGGTCATATGATTGAGTGTAGTCTGGCCCAGGAGTGGGAAGGTGAACGGAAAGGCTCTGGAGCAACGAACCGCCCTTGCTGTCTCTGCCTGGCCGGTTCCCCTCTTTCCACTGGGATTCTCTGCCTTTAACCCTATTACAGGGGCTGAGTCACTGGCTTACTGGGGCTCTCTCATGCCGTCCCTAGAGGGGGTGCGTCACCTGAGCGGGTTGATTCAACCTTGGGTTGTGCCGTGGCGGAGATCTTTGTGGGCTATACTCAGCCTTGTCTCAGGATGGTAAGTTGGTGGTTGAAGATATCCCTCTAGTGGTGTGGGGGCTGTGCTTTGGCAAAGTGGGTGGGGTTATATCCTTCCTGTTTGGCCCTGTCCGGGGGTGTCCTCGGATGGGGCCACAGTGTCTCCTGACCCCTCCTGTCTCAGCCTCCAGTATTTATGCTGCAGTAGTTTATGTGTCGGGGGGCTGGGGTCAGTTTGTTATATCTGGAGTACTTCTCCTGTCCTATTCGGTGTCCTGTGTGAATCTAAGTGTGCGTTCTCTAATTCTCTCCTTCTCTCTTTCTTTCTCTCTCTCGGAGGACCTGAGCCCTAGGACCATGCCCCAGGACCACCTGACATGATGACTCCTTGCTGTCCCCAGTCCACCTGGCCATGCTGCTGTTCCAGTTTCAACTTCCACCTGACTGTGCTGCTGCTCCAGTTTCAACTGTTCTGCCTTATTATTATTCGACCATGCTGGTCATTTATGAACATTTGAACATCTTGGCCATGTTCTGTTATAATCTCCACCCGGCACAGCCAGAAGAGGACTGGCCACCCCACATAGCCTGGTTCCTCTCTAGGTTTCTTCCTAGGTTTTGGCCTTTCTAGGGAGTTTTTCCTAGCCACCGTGCTTCTACACCTGCATTGTTTGCTGTTTGGGGTTTTAGGCTGGGTTTCTGTACAGCACTTTGAGATATCAGCTGATGTACGAAGGGCTATATAAATAAATTTGATTTGATTTGGTGAAGGGTCTACAGTTCTATTGTTCTAAACCTCTAGTGAATGGTCCATAGTTCTTTACCTCTAGTGAATGGTCTATAGTTATATCATTGTATACCTCTAGTGAATGGTCTGTAGTTCTTTCCTTCTAGTGAATGGTCTATAGACCTATACTTCTAGTGAATTGTCTATAGTTTTATACATCTAGCGAATGGTCTATAGTTCTATACCTCTAGTGAATGGTCTATAGTTCTTTAGTTCTTTACCTCTAGTGAATGGTCTATAGTTCTTTTACCTCTAGTGAATGGTCTATAGTTATATAGTACTTTACCTCTAGTGAATGGTCTATAGTTATATAGTACTTTACCTCTAGTGAATGGTCTATAGTTCTATAGTTCTTTACCTCTAGTGAATGGTCTATAGTTCTATACCTCTAGGGAATGGTCTATAGTTCTTTACCTCTAGTTAAGGGTCTACAGTTCGATCGTTCTATACCTCTAGTGAATGGTCTACAGTTCTTTACCTCTAGTGAATGGTCTATAGTTCTATACCTCTAGTGAATGGTCTATAGTTCTTTACCTCTAGTGAATGGTCTATAGATCTTTACCTCTCGTGAATGGTCTATAGATCTTTACCTCTCGTGAATGGTCTATAGATCTTTACCTCTCGTGAATGGTCTATAGTTCTTTCCCTCTAGTGAATGGTTTATATTT
Organism: Oncorhynchus nerka; assembly: GCF_034236695.1. NCBI lineage: Eukaryota > Metazoa > Chordata > Actinopteri > Salmoniformes > Salmonidae > Oncorhynchus > Oncorhynchus nerka. Next base: position 6,701,765 of record NC_088413.1, on the reverse strand, counting down.
CTATAGTTCTTTACCTCTAGTGAATGGTCTATAGTTCTATCGTTCTTTACCTCTAGTGAAGGGTCTGTAGTTCTTTACCTCTAGTGAATGGTCTATAGTTCTATCGTTCTTTACCTCTAGTCAAGGGACTATAGTTATATCATACTATACCTCTAGTGAATGGTCTGTAGTTCTTTACCTCTAGTGAATGGTCTATAGTTTTTTACCTCTAGTGAATGGTCTATAGTTATATAGTTATTTACCTCTAGTGAATGGTCTATAGTTCTATAGTTCTTTACCTCTAGTGAATGGTCTATAGATCAATACCTCTAGTGAATGGTCTATAGTTCTTTACCTCTAGTGAAGGGTCTACAGTTCTATCGTTCTATACCTCTAGTGAATGGTCTATAGTTCTTTACCTCTAGTGAATGGTCTATAGTTCTGTCGTTCTATACCTCTAGTGAATGGTCTATAGTTATTTACCTCTAGTGATTGGTCTATAGATCTTTACCTCTAGTGAATGGTCTATAGATCGATACCTCTCTAGTGAATGGTCTATAATTCTATACCTCTAGGGAATGGTCTATAGATCTATACCTCTAGTGAATGGTCTATAGTTCTTTACCTCTAGTGAATGGTCTATAGATCGATACCTCTAGTGAATGGTCTATAGTTCTATACCTCTAGGGAATGGTCTATAGTTCTTAACTCTAGTGAAGGGTCTACAGTTCTATCGTTCTAAACCTCTAGTGAATGGTCTATAGTTCTTTACCTCTAGTGAAGGGTCTATAGTTATATCATTGTGTACCTCTAGTGAATGGTCTGTAGTTCTTTACCTCTAGTGAATGGTCTATAGTTACATCATTTTATACCTCTAGTGAATGGTCTATAGTTCTATACCTCTAGGGAACGGTCTATAGTTCTATACCTCTAGTGAATGGTCTATAGTTCTTAACTCTAGTGAAGGGTCTACAGTTCTATCGTTCTAAACCTCTAGTGAATGGTCTATCGTTCTTTACCTCTAGTGAAGGGTCTATAGTTACATCATTCTATACCTCTAGTGAATGGTCTGTAGTTCTTTACCTCCAGTGAATGGTATATAGATCTATACCTCTAGTGAATGGTCTATAGTTTTTTTACCTCTAGTGAATGGTCTATAGTTATATAGTACTTTACCTCTAGTGAATGGTCTATAGTTCTATAGTTCTTTACCTCTAGTGAAGGGTCTACAGTTCTTTACCTCTAGTGAATGGTCTATAGTTCTATACCTCTAGGGAATGGTCTATAGTTCTTTACCTCTAGTGAAGGGTCTATAGTTATATCATTCTATACCTCTAGTGAATGGTCTGGAGTTCTTTACCTCTAGTGAATTGTCTATAGTTCTATACATCTAGTGAATGGTCTATAGTTCTATAGTTCTTTACCTCTAGTGAATGGTCTATAGTTCTATACATCTAGCGAATGGTCTATAGTTCTTTACCTCTAGTGAATGGTCTATAGTTCTATACCTCTAGGGAATGGTCGATAGTTCTTAACTGTAGTGAATGGTCTAAAGTTCTATACCTCTAGTGAATGGTCTATAGTTCTTAACTCTAGTGAAGGGTCTACAGTTCTATCGTTCTATACCTCTAGTGAATGGTCTGTAGTTCTTTCCTTCTAGTGAATGGTCTATAGACCTATACTTCTAGTGAATTGTCTATAGTTTTATACATCTAGCGAATGGTCTATAGTTCTATAGTTCTTTACCTCTAGTGAATGGTCTATAGTTCCATACCTCTAGTGAATGGTCTGTAGATCTATACCTCTAGTGAATGGTCTACAGTTCTATAGTTCTATACCTCTAGTGAATGGTCTATAGTTCTATACCTCTAGTGAATGGTCTATAGTTCTATACCTCTAGTGAATGGTCTATAGTTCTATACCTCTAGAGAATGGTCTATAGTTCTTTACCTCTAGTGAATGGTCTATAGTTCTATACCTCTAGTGAATGGTCTATAGTTCTTTACCTCTAGAGAATGGTCTATAGTTCTTTACCTCTAGTGAATGGTCTATAGTTCTATACCTCTAGTGAATGGTCTATAGTTCTATACCTCTAGTGAATGGTCTATAGTTCTTACCTCTAGTGAATGGTCTATAGTTCTATACCTCTAGTGAATGGTCTATAGTTCTATACCTCTAGGGAATGGTCTATAGTTCTATACCTCTAGTGAATGGTCTATAGACCTATACCTCTACTGAATTGTCTATAGTTCTTTACCTCTAGTGAATGGTCTATAGTTCTATAGATATTTACCTCTAGTGAAATGTCTATAGTTCTATACCTCTAGTGAATGGTCTATAATTCTATAGTTCTTTACCTCTAGTGAATAGTCTATAGTTCTATACCTCTAGTGAATGGTCTATAGTTCTATACCTCTAGTGAATGGTCTATAGTTCTTTACCTCTAGTGAATGGTCTATAGTTCTATACCTCTAGTGAATGGTCTATAGTTCTATACCTCTAGTGAATGGTCTATAGTTCTTACCTCTAGTGAATGGTCTATAGTTCTATACCTCTAGTGAATGGTCTATAGTTCTATACCTCTAGGGAATGGTCTATAGTTCTATACCTCTAGTGAATGGTCTATAGACCTATACCTCTAGTGAATTGTCTATAGTTCTTTACCTCTAGTGAATGGTCTATAGTTCTATAGATATTTACCTCTAGTGAAATGTCTATAGTTCTATACCTCTAGTGAATAGTCTATAATTCTATAGTTCTTTACCTCTAGTGAATGGTCTATAGTTCTATACCTCTAGTGAATGGTCTATAGGTCTTTACCTCTAGTGAATGGTCTATAGATCTTTACCTTTAGTGAATGGTCTATAGTTCTTTACCTCTAGTGAATGGTCTATAGGTCTTTACCTCTAGTGAATGGTCTATAGTTCTATACCTCTAGTGAATGGTCTATAGTTCTATACCTCTAGTGAATGGTCTATAGTTCTTTACCTCTAGTGAATGGTCTATAGGTCTTTACCTCTAGTGAATTGTCTATAGATCTATACCTCTAGTGAATGGTCTATAGTTCTATACCTCTAGTGAATGGTCTATAGGTCTTTACCTCTAGTGAATTGTCTATAGGTCTTTACCTTTAGTGAATGGTCTATAGTTCTTTACTTCTAGTGAATTGCCTGTAGAGTACTATCCTCAGACTAGCTGGTTAAATGGGCACATTTTATACTAGTCTGGTCTGATAGACGGTAGCCTCGGGCGAGTGGTTCTACTAGTCTGGTCTGAGAGGTAGTAGCCTCGGGCTAGTGGGTCTTCTAGTCTGGTCTGAAAGGTAGTAGCCTCGGGCTAGTGGGTCTACTAGTCTGGTCTGAAAAGTTGTAAAGCCTGTAAGAAACCAACTGACCTGTTCTAGAATCCTCATGTGACAGTAAGAAACCAACTGACCTGTTCTAGAATCCTCTTAACAACACAAACAGTCAGGGCCCAACCTTACCCATAAACACACGGCATCTATTCCCCAGTGACCCAGAGGCACATACTTCCCGCAAAACCATGTCAGAACTGCTCACATCCTGTTAAGCCACCTTGTTGGGCGGAACAAAAGATTAACAGCATTCCCAAAGCTGTTCTCATCCTCCCAACACCTCATGGACTCCACCCCTCCCTCTCTTTCCACTCCTTCTACCCCTCCCTCCACCCCTCCCTCTCTTTCCACTCCTTCTACCCCTCCCTCCCTCCCTCCCTCTCTTTCCACTCCTTCTACCACTCCCTCCACCACCCCTCCCTCCCCAATCTTTCCACCACCCCTCCCTCCCCACCCCTTCCACCACTCCTCCCTCCCCACTCCTTCCACCACCCCTCCCTCCACCACCCCTCCCTCCCTCCTTCCTCCATCCACCACCCCTCCTTCCCCACTCCTTCCACCCCCCTCCCTCCCCACCCTCCACCACCCCTCCTCCCCACTCCTTCCACCACCCCTCCCTCCCCACTCCTTCCACCACCCCTCCCTCCCTCCTCCCTCCTTCCACCACCCCTCCCTCTTCACTCCCTCCCCACTCCTTCCACCTTCCACACATGACAGTGTGTTTGTAACTGTATCAGGCTACAGGTAGCTGGAACAGTGTGTGTGTTTACCTATATCAGGCTACAGGTAGCTGGAACGGTGTGTTTACCTATATCAGGCTGCAGGTAGCTGGAACAGTGTGTGTGTTTACCTATATCAGGCTGCAGGTAGCTGGAACAGTGTGTGTGTTTACCTGTATCAGGCTGCAGGTAGCTGGAACAGTGTGTGTGTTTACCTGTATCAGGCTGCAGGTAGCTGGAACAGTGTGTGTGTTACCTGTATCAGGCTGCAGGTAGCTGGAACAGTGCTGTGATCAGGCTACAGGTAGCTGGAACAGTGTGTTTACCTATATCAGGCTACAGGTAGCTGGAACAGTGTGTTTACCTATATCAGGCTACAGGTAGCTGGAACAGTGTGTTTACCTATATCAGGCTGCAGGTAGCTGGAACAGTTTGTGTGTTTACCTATTTCAGGCTGCAGGTAGCTGGAACAGTGTGTTTACCTATATCAGGCTGCAGGTAGCTGGAACAGTGTGTGTGTTTACCTATATCAGGCTGCAGGTAGCTGGAACAGTGTGTGTGTTTACCTGTATCAGGCTACAGGTAACTGGAACAGTGTGTTTACCTATATCAGGCTACAGGTAGCTGGAACAGTGTGTTTACCTATATCAGGCTGCAGGTAGACAGACAGAGAGATAAACACATCAGTTCTATTTTAACAACATGTCATATTGTGTGTGTCAGGGTGTGTCTGTGGCTTTGTCTGTGCGTGTGTTACTCAATGGAGGGGAATTTGCTGACGTTGTTGGAAACTCTGATGAGCATGCGAGCTGCTTTCAGATCCTCCCCTCTCTTCACATGGATCTGAAATCAATCAATCAAAACATCAATACATCCATCAACCAATACATCAATCAACATATATATCAATACACCAACCAACCAATACATCAACCAATTAACCAACCAACCAATACATCAACCAATTAACCAACCAACCAATACATCAACCAATTAACCAACCAACCAATACATCAATCAATTAACCAACCAACCAATACATCAATCAATACATCAATCAATTAACCAACCAACCAATACATCAATCAAGCAACCAACACAATCAATGTACCAACCAGTACATCAATCAACCAATCAACAGACCAACCAATACATCAACCAACTAATAAATCAACCAACACATCAACCAATACATCAATCAATAGATCAATCAATACATCAACCAATCAACCAATACTCAATCAATACATCAACCAACCAATACATCAATCAAGCAATGAACACATCAACGTACCAACCAATATATAAATCAACCAATTCATCAACCAAAACATCAAACAATCCATAATCACAGCATCAGGTATCATCATCTGGTCCCCAGGAGTGTAGTTCTACCTGAACCAGGATGTATGATGCTGGGCGGTGTTATAGCAGTAGAGGATGCTGGGTAGTGGGATAGCAGTAGAGTATGCTGGGTATTGTAGTGGGATAGCAGTAGAGGATGCTGGGTATTGTAGTGGTATAGCAGTAGAGGATGTTGGGAGGTGGAGTGGTATAGCAGTAGACGATACTGGGTAGTGGGATAGCAGTAGAGTATGCTGTGTGTTGTAATGGTAGAGCAGTAGAGGATGTTGGGAGGTGGAGTGGTATAGCAGTAGAGGATGCTGGGTAGTGGTAAAGAGGTAGAGGATGCTGGGTAGTGGTAGAGCAGTAGAGGATGCTGGGTAGTGGTATAGCAGTAGAGGATGCTGGGTAGTTGTATAGCGGTAGAGGATGCTGGGTAGTGGTAAAGAGGTAGAGGATGCTGGGTAGTGGTATAGCAGTAGAGGATGCTGGGTAGTGGTATAACAGTAGAGGATGCTGGGTAGTGGTAAAGAGGTAGAGGATGCTGGGTAGTGGTATAGCGGTAGAGCATGCTGGGTAGTGTAGTGGTATAGCGGTAGAGGCTGCTGGGTAGTGTTGTGGTATAGCATTAGAGGATGCTGGGTAGGGGTAAAGAGGTAGAGGATGATGGGTAGTGGTATAGCAGTAGAGGATGCTGGGTAGTGGTATAACAGTAGAGGATGCTGGGTAGTGGTATAGCAGTAGAGGATGCTGGGTAGTTGTATAGCGGTAGAGGATGCTGGGTAGTGGAGTGGTAGAGCGGTAGAGGATGCTGGGTAGTGTAGTGGTATAGCAGTAGAGGATGCTGGGTAGTGGTATAGCAGTAGAGGATGCTGGGTAGTGGTATAGCAGTAGAGGATGCTGGGTAGTGGTAAAGAGGTAGAGGATGCTTGGTGGTGTAGGTGAATAGCGGTAAAGGATGCTGGGTAGTTGAGTGACATAGAGGTAGAGGATGCTGGTTAGTTTAATGGTTGGAGCAGTAGTGGATGCTGGGTAGTGTAGTGGTATAGCAGTAGAGGATGCTGGGTTGTGTAGTGGTAGAGCAATAGAGGATGCTGGGTAGTGGTATAGCAGTAGAGGATGCTGGGTAGTGGAGTGGTAGAGCGGTAGAGGATGCTGGGTGGTGTAGTGGTATAGCAGTAGAGGATGCTGGGTAGTGTAGTTGTATAGCAGTAGAGGATGCTGGGTAGTGGTATAGCAGTAGAGGATGCTGGGTAGTGGTAAAGAGGTAGAGGATGCTTGGTGGTGTAGGTGAATAGCGGTAAAGGATGCTGGGTAGTTGTGACATAGAGGTAGAGGATGCTGGTTAGTTTAATGGTTGGAGCAGTAGAGGATGCTGGGTAGTTTAATGGTAGAGCAGTAGCGGATGCTGGGTAGTGTAGTGGTATAGCAGTAGAGGATGCTGGGTTGTGTAGTGGTAGAGCAATAGAGGATGCTGGGTAGTGTAGTGGTAGAGCAATAGAGAATGCTGGGTAGTGTAGTGGTAGAGCAGTAGAGGATGCTGGGTAGTTTAATGGTAGAGCAGTAGAGGATACTGGGTAGTGTAGTGGTATAGCAGTAGAGGATGCTGGGTTGTGTAGTGGTAGAGCAATAGAGGATGCTGGGTAGTGTAGTGGTAGAGCAATAGAGGATGCTGGGTATGTGTAGTGGTAGAGCAGTAGATGATGCTGGGGTGTGTAGTGATAGAGCAATAGAGGATGCTGGGTGGTTTAATGGTAGAGCACTAGAGGATGCTGGGTAGTTGAGTGGTAGAGCAGTAGAGGATGTTGTGTAGTGGTAGAGCAATAGAGGATGCTGGGTAGTGTAGTGGTAGAGCAATAGAGGATGCTGGGTAGTGTAGTGTAGTGGTATAGCAGTAGCGGATGCTGGGTAGTGTTGTGGTATAGTGGTAGAGGATGCTGGCTAATGTAGTGGTATAGCGGTAGAGGATGCTGGGTAGTGTAGTGGTATAGCAGTAGAGGCTGCTGGGTAGTGTTGTGGTAGAGCATTAGAGGATGCTGGGTTGTTGAGTGGTATAGCAGTAGAGGATGCTGGGTAGTTGAGTGGTAGAGCAGTAGAGGATGCTGGCTTGTTGAGTGGTAGAGCAGTAGAGGATGCTGGGTAGTTTAGTTCTACCTTAACCCGTATGTATGAGTGGAGGATGCTGGGTATTGTAGGGGTATAGCAGTAGAGGGTGTTGGCTAGTGTAGTGGTAGAGCATTAGAGGATGCCGGCTAGTGTAGTGGTATAGCAGTAGAGGATGCTGGCTAGTGTAGTGGTAGAGCAGTGGAGGATGCTGGGTAGTGTAGTTCTACCTTAACCAGGATGTATGAGTGGAGGATCATGAGGTTGGTGTTCATCTCAGCAGGGATTCTGATATTCTGTGTCTGCAGCTCAGTGTACATACTGAACAGCACGTCATGGGCGGTACGGTAGTTCCCTGGAACACACTTGCACACAAACAAGTCCTTTAAGATATGTACATGAGTGTGTGTATACAGCTCCCTCCCCCCCACCCGCAGATACTCGCCCAAGCCTCCCCAGCTTTTCCTTCACCCATATCCAGACAGCAGATGCTCTGAAAGAGCTGCAAAACCTGGACCCGTACAAATCAGCTGGGCTAGACAATCTGGACCCTCTCTTTCTAAAACCATCTGCCGCCATTGTTGCAACCCCTATTACCAGTCTGTTCAACCTTTCTTTCGTATCGTCCGAGATCCCTAAAGATTGGAAAGCTGCCGCGGTCATCCCCCTCTTCAAAGGGGTGACACCCTAGACCCAAACTGTTACAGATCTATACCCATCCTGCCCTGCCTTTCTAAAGTCTTCGAAAGCCATGTTAATAAACAGATCACTGACCATTTCGAATCCTTCTCCGCTGTGCAATCCGGTTTCTGAGCCGGTCACGGGTGCACCTCAGCCACGCTCAAGGTTCTAAACGATATCATAACCGCCATCGATAAAAGACAGCACTGTGCAGCCGTCTTCATCGACCTGGCCAAGGCTTTCGACTCTGTCAATCACCGTATTCTTATCGGCAGACTCAATAGCCTTGGTTTTTCTATTGACCTGCCTCGCCTGGTTCACCAACTACTTTGCAGACAGAGTTCAGTGTGTCAAATCGGAGGGCATGTTGTCCGGACCTCTGGCAGTCTATATGGGGGTACCACAGGGTTCAGTTCTCGGGCCGACTCTTTTCTCTGTATATATCAATGATGTTGCTCTTGCTGCGGGCGATTCCCTGATCCACCTCTACGCAGACGACACCATTCTGTATACTTCTGGCCCTTCCTTGGACACTGTGCAAACTAACCTCCAAACGAGCTTCAATGCCATACAACACTCCTTCCGTGGCCTCCAACTACTCTTAAACGCTAGTAAAACCAAATGCATGCTTTTCAACTGTTCGCTGCCTGCACCCGCCCGCCCTACTAGCATCACCACCCTGGACGGTTCCGACCTAGAATATGTGGACAACTATAAATACCTCTGTGTCTGGCTAGACTGTAAACTCTCCTTCCAGACTCATATTAAACATTTCCAATCCAAAATCAAATCTAGAATCGGCTTTCTATTTCGCAACAAAGCCTCCTTCACTCACGCCGCCAAACTTACCCTTGTAAAACTGACTGTCCTACCGATCCTCGACTTCGGCGATGTCATCTACAAAATAACTTCCAACACTCTACTCAGCAAACTGGATGCAGTCTATCACAGTGCCATCTGTTTTGTTACCAAATCACCTTATACCAACCACCACTGCAACCTGTATGCTCTAGTCGGCTGGCCCTCGCTACATATTCGTTGCCAGACCTACTGGCTCCAGGTCATCTATAAGTCTATGCTAGGTAAAGCTCCGCCTTATCTCAGCTCACTGGTCACGATAACAACACCCACCCATAGCACACGTTCCAGCAGGTATATGTCACTGGTCATCCCCAAAGCCAACACCTCATTTGGCCACCTTTCCTTCCAGTTCTCTGCTGCCAGTGACTGGAACGAATTGCAAAAATCGCTGAAGTTGGAGACTTTTATTTCCCTCACCAACTTTAAACATCAACTGTCTGAGCAGCTAACCGATCACTGCAGCTGTACATAGTCCATCTGTAAATAGCCCACCCAATCTACCTACCTCATCCCCATACTGTTTTTATTTATTTACTGTTCTGCTCTTTTGCACACCAGTATCTCTACTTGCACATCATCATCTGCTCATTTATCACTCCAGTGTTAATATGCTAAATTGTAATTATTCGCTCCTATGGTCTATTTATTGCCCACCTCCTCATGCCTTTTGCACACACTGTATATAGACTTTCTTTTCTCTACTGTGTCATTGATTTGTTTATTGTGTTATTGGCTTGTTTATTGTTTACTCCATGTGTAACTCTGTGTTGTCTGTGTCACACTGCTTTGCTTTATCTTGGCCAGGTCGCAGTTGCAAATGAGAACTTGTTCTCAACTATCCTACCTGGTTAAATAAAGGTGAAATTAAATAAATCATATGTGAGTGTGTGTATATAAGATGTGTGTATATGAGTGTTTTGCTTGTGTATATTTACAGTATCAAATCAAATCAAATGTATTTATATAGCCCTTCGTACATCAGCTGATATCTCAAAGTGCTGTACAGAAACCCAGCCTAAAACCCCAGGCAGCAAGCAATGCAGGTGTAGAAGCACGGTGGCTAGGAAAAACTAGAAAGGCCAAAACCTAGGAAGAAACCTAGAGAGGAACCAGGCTATGTGGGGTGGCCAGTCCTCTTCTGGCTGTGCCGGGTGGAGATTATAACAGAACATGGCCAAGATGTTCAAATGTTCATAAATGACCAGCATGGTCGAATAATAATAAGGCAGAACAGTTGAAACTGGAGCAGCAGCACGGTCAGGTGGACTGGGGACAGCAAGGAGTCATCATGTCATGTAGTCCTGGGGCATGGTCCTAGGGCTCAGGTCCTCCGAGAGAGAGAAAGAAAGAGAGAAAGAGAGAGAGAGAATTAGAGAGAGCATACTTAAATTCACACAGGACACCGAATAGGACAGGAGAAGTACTCCAGATATAACAAACTGACCCTAGCCTCCCGACACATAAACTACTGCAGCATAAATACTGGAGGCTGAGACAGGAGGGGTCAGGAGAGACTGTGGCCCCATCCGAGGACACCCCCGGACAGGGCCAAACAGGAAGGATATAACCCCACCCACTTTGCCAAAGCACAGCCCCCACACCACTAGAGGGATATCTTCAACCACCAACTTACCATCCTGAGACAAGGAAGAGTATAGCCCACAAAGATCTCCGCCACGGCACAACCCAAGGGGGGGGGCAACCCAGACAGGAAGATCACATCAGTGACTCAACCAGTCAAAAGTTTGGACAAACTTACTCGTTCCAGGGTTTTTCTTTATTGTTACTATTTTCTACATTGTAGAATAAGAGTGAAGACATCAAAACTATGAAATAACACATATGGAATCATATAGTAACCAAAAAAGTGATAAACAATTCAAGAAATTCAAGAAATTATCTCTCATGTAGTCTAGGGGTGAGTGTCATTCGTCTCTAGTGTAGTCTATGGGTTAGTCTCAATAGTGTAGTCTAGGAGTTCGTCTCAATAGTCTCTAGTGTAGTCCAGGGGTGAGTCTCAATAGTCTCTAGTGTAGCCTAGGGGTGTGTCTCAATGGTCTGGTTTACTCTAGGGGTGAGTCTCATTAGTCTCTAGTGTAGTCTAGGGGTGAGTCTCAATAGTCTCTAGTGTAGTCTAGGGGTGAGTCTCATAAGTCTCTCATGTAGTCTAGGGGTGAGTGTCATTCGTCTCTAGTGTAGTCTATGAGTTAGTCTCAATAGTCTCTAGTGTAGCCTAGGGGTGTGTCTCAATGGTCTGGTTTAGTCTAGGGGTGAGTCTCAATAGTCTCTAGTGTAGCCTAGGGGTGAGTCTCAATGGTCTGGTTTACTCTAGGGGTGAGTCTCATTAGTCTCTAGTGTAGTCTAGGGATGAGTCTCAATAGTCTCTAGTGTAGCCTAGGGGTGAGTCTCAATAGTCTCTAGTGTAGCCTAGGGGTGAGTCTCAATGGTCTGGTTTAGTCTAGGGGTGAGTCTCAATAGTCTGGTTAAGCCTAGGGGTGAGTCTCAATGGTCTGGTGTAGCCTTGGTGTGAGTCTAAATTGTCTCTCGTGTATCCTAGGGGTGAGTCTCAATGGTCTAGTGTAGTCTAGGGGTGAGTCTCAATGGTCTCTAGTATAGTGTAGAGGTGAGTCTCATTAATCTCTAGTGTAGTCTCGGGGTGATTGTCTCTAGTGTAGTCTCGGGGCGAGTGTCTCTAGTGTAGTCTCGGGGTGAGTGTCAATAGTCTCTAGTGTAGTCTAGGGTTGATTCTCAATAGTCGCTAGTGTAGTCTCGGGGTGATTGTCTCTAGTGTAGTGTAGGGGATTCTCAATAGTATGTTGTCTCAATGGTCTAGTGTAGTCTAGGGGTGAGTCTCAATGGTCTCTAGTATAGTGTAGAGGTGAGTCTCATTCATCTCTAGTGTAGTCTCGGGGTGAGTGTCTCTAGTGTAGTCTTAGGGGTGAGTGTCAATAGTCTCTAGTGAAGTCTCGGGGTGAGTGTCAATAGTCTCTAGTGTAGTCTCGGGGTGAGTCTCAATAGTCTCTAGTGTAGTCTCGGGGTGATTGTCTCTAGTGTTGTCTCGGGGTGAGTGTCTCTAGTGTAGTCTCGGGGTGAGTGTCAATAGTCTCTAGTGTAGTCTAGGGTTGATTCTCAATAGTCGCTAGTGTAGTCTCGGGGTGAGTTTCGATGGTCTCTAGTGCAGTCTAGGGGTGAGTCTCAATAGTCTCTAGTGAAATCTCGGGGTGAGTGTCAATAGTCTCTAGTGAAGTCTAGGGGTGAGTCTCAATAGTCTCTAGTGCAGTCTAGGGGTGAGTCTCAATAGTCTCTAGTGTAGTCCCGGGGTGATTGTCTCTAGTGTAGTGTAGGGGATTCTCAATAGTATGTTGTCTGTCTTACTAATGCTGCCACTAGATTTGGGTCAGGTGGAACTGCTAGTGAGCATTTTAATTTGGCAGTCTAGTTCGACAATTGAGATGCACCGCTAGGAGGAAACAAAACCTCACTATTGAGATGTACCCCTAGAAGGATATTAGATTACACTATAGAGATGTACCCCTAGAAGGATATTAGACTAGATTATTGACATGTCTCCCTAAAAGGAGATTAGACCACGTTATTGAGATGTACCCCTAGAAGGATATTAGACTAGGTTATTGAGATGTACCCCTAGAAGGATATTGAGATGTCATTACATTTGACCCAAAATGTCATTATATTCAACCAGTAATGAAAAAAAATACAAATCTATATTCTACGAGTGTTACATAATATATTAGATTTAATAATAACAAGACAAGTACAAACCAGGCAAGGCTCTACAACAGTTTTAAAACATTGAAGTGGTCCACATTTTCAGTGATATGCCCAAAATCACTCAAAGTAAATATCATCCCGGTCTTGATGAATTTTAATTGTAAATATAGTTACATCAGTTAATAATTAAATATGATCAAATAAAACATTTAAAAATATATCTATATTTTTTAAAAGTTTTTAAAAAGCAAACAAATTGTGGAAAGTTTTTGTAATTTTTCAGTTTTTATTTTATTTTATTTTTTAAATCACTGATATATAGTGTGCAAGTTGCTTTGTACCTGGTGCAAATGAATAATAATGAATAATAATTCATTTTAGTCTGTTATATGGTTAAGTGTTAAATAATAGTAATTTGAAAGATAAGGGCCTAGCTTCAATCAAATCAGTTCTAACCACACATGCATATGCTGGTCGGAGGTGTCACTGCATTGGAGCTGTCCAATCGGTGAGCAGCTCCTCTTGATCGTTGTCACGAAGCCACACCCACTGGCATTAGAAATTCAGAACGAGGCAGTGGTATAGAAATAATAACTCTCAAATTGAATTTGTGCTTTAAGCAGGTAATGCATCTTAAAGCTAGAGTCCTTATTAACTGAAACAATAACAACCATCATCTGACACCTATTGCCAGGACTGACCATCCATGATATCAGAATAATAGTTTTAATAATGTTTTAAAGCTGTACAGTGTTTGTTTGCATTGTTTAGAAACATTGGGGTAAAACAAGCTTATATTGTGGGTTCTGATGGGGTACGACAGTTGAGCTAAACTCATGAGGTATTCATATGTTGTATTCTTCTAGAATCAATGGGTAGATATAATGAATTTATAAGTAAAAAAAATGGGTGTAAGCAACTAAGGATTCTAGCTTTAAGGCTGTATCTATAAGAGCTGGGAAACTGTTGATTGGTTAAACCAATGCCACAGCAGCTATGCCTCAGGCTATTGGTTAGCCAGCAGCTAGCAGAGCCACAGCAGCTATGTCCCAGGCTATTAGCTAGCCTAGTAGCTAGCAGAGCCACAGCAGCTATGCCCCAGGCAATTAGCTAGTCTACCAGCTAGCAGAGCCACAGCAGCTATGTCCCAGGCTACTAGCTAGCCAGCAGCTGTACCATTAACAGAGCCAAACTGAGAGGCAAGGCAGCCAGAGAGAAGGAAGTGGGTCGGGGAGCACTTCCTGATGTGGTTGATGACCCTGAAAAAAGTAGGAAAAACAGAGATATTGTTCAGTAAATTACAAAAAGTGGATTGTCTTTTCATGTTTCTGTTCAAATGTTGACTTTGCTCGTATAGATGTGTACGGTGAAAGTGAAACAGGGGCGGACTGGGACCAGAAATCGGCTGTGGCATTTCTAACACATTGGCTCATTTTTTGCCCCGAATTATTAGCCAGATAATTATAATGGGGCGGCAGGGTAGCCTAGTGGTTAGAGCGTTGGACTAGTAACCGAAAGGTTGCAAGTTCGAATCCCTGAGCTGACAAGGTACAAATCTGTCGTTCTGCCCCTGAACAGGCAGTTAACCCACTGTTCCTAGGCCGTCATTGAAAATAAGAATTTGTTCTTAACTGACTTGCCTAGTTGTTAAAAAAATAAGTAAAATTTGTTAGTAAAATAAACTGTAAAATAAATAATAATAATAATAATAGTAAAATAAAATTAAAATAATGTTTTGCCCCAAAAAAACACATTAGACAGGCCCACTGGGCTGAAAATGGACCAGCCCATCTGGGCATTTGCCAGAAATGCCAGATGGCCAATCCACACCTGGCGGTGAATACCTACCAAAAATGATGCTGCCTGATAGAATGTTCAGGGAGGTGGAACTGTTGGTGAAAGTTACTTGTGCGTTGCTTGAGCTGGGAACCGAAGACAGCTTGTCGAACACGAGGGTCATGTCGATAACTACAGATCCACTCCTACTCAGGAGAAGGAGAGAAAATGGACAACCCTCAGAAATCATTATCGTCATCAATAGAATCGTCAAAGTTTTAATGTCATGTGCACAAGTCCAGTGAAATGCAGTTTCTTGCAAGATTTAAACCCAACGATGCAGTAATCAACATCAATGTAGTAGTACAAATAACATAAGGTAGAACAATCAGTAATAAGAATTCATACCCTTACCTGAATGAGTTGACAATGGAACGACGGAAGCCTGGGGTCTTAGCAAAAACCTTTTTCACCTGCGTTGAAAGATAGGATGAACAACGGTTCAATGAAGACAGGGTCCTTGACGGCATTAATAGAAGCTTTGGATTTAATTGTCTTTCATAGTAAATAGACCTCTCAATAGTAACCTTTTGACATGGCATGTACAGGATAACTGATGATAGGGTTTTACAGGAGGCATGTACAGGATAACTGATGATAGGGTTTACAGGAGGCATGTACAGGATAACCCCGAATCCCAAGTTTCGGCTCGATAGGTCATTTGGTGTCCGAGCAAAACCCTAATTGGTGCTGAAAATCCACTTTCTTCCATGACTTGCTACGGGGTCCTTGAATGAGCTATCGGACAGAAACGTTGAGTTCCGTCTATATGGGCCGAGATGGTTGCAATGCACCTAGTCTTGTGTCTCTGAGACTTTTCTAAATGTCGTCATTTTCGTAATGGTCAAAATGAATTGAAGTCATTGCAAATGTACGAGGCTGTTTCTCGGTCCGAGAACCTTCTAGAGCCACCTAACTCACCACGCACTATCGACCGGAGGTCTAGAACATGATTCTAAAGTTTCGGAACTCTAGGTCTGACGGTTCTTTAAAAGTTCCAACAAGGTTAACTAATGCGGGCAGTGTATGTCTCTACGCACCCCAATGGGTCCCTACTTCCAAGCTGTGTGATTTAGTTTTCCTTTGAAATTTTATGGGGAAAATGACTGATTTACAGTTCATGGGGGTTGCCTAATCACATATATGAAGTTTTGGAAAGATCTGACATTTTTAACCCCTCGAAACAGCCCAAGAGACACCAATTATGGCACTTCCGGTTGGCACAGGAAGCTATAAGTCAACACATATCCTCACTGGGGTATGCTTTTACGGAATCCTGAGTTTGAAGTCCTTACGTTAAGAATTGACTGATTTACACAGGGTTGAATGCACTATGTCTATCAAACTGCAGGCAGGGTATGGATAAACACTTTTAGGGTGATTTTAACCACTTCCGGTTGGTCCAGGAAGCTTAGAATCAACACAGGTAGACCTCGTAGTGGCCTGATGGACTGTCATCGAAGACAGGTTCATACGACATTCATAACCCACATAGGCTTCAGGTTGAATATAGGGGTGCAGGCAATGTATTCCTATGGGGA
The DNA here is from genome assembly GCF_034236695.1 of Oncorhynchus nerka. NCBI lineage: Eukaryota > Metazoa > Chordata > Actinopteri > Salmoniformes > Salmonidae > Oncorhynchus > Oncorhynchus nerka. The sequence goes on along the minus strand of NC_088413.1, from coordinate 6,685,614 downwards.
GAGAAGTCAATGCAAACTCTTTGAAGTAAACACCTTCTTTTAATTATTAAGGGTTAATGCCACACGGTCAAGGTTAGGCTTGCACGGATCGGGAGGACCTTAGGAACGTACCTGAGGTCGAATTGTGCTTCTCACCCTAACGGTTCTCTCTCTGTCACCCAAAAGCAAATGACGTTGTGGGGCAGGCTTCATTTTGGGCCTACTTTTCTAATGGTCGCTGCGCTTAGACCGAGCGAGCTACGGTCAAGCGGGATATCTCGTTGAACTCGGCACGGCCTAGAGATTATGGTAATGCCATTGCCTGCTCTCTGTGTCTTTCAGCACCGCACTTTATCACTCCATCCTTGCTGTGTGTGTGTGTGAGAGCTTTTCATTGACATCTGCTGGGAGAAATGACTGATTTACAGTTTAGGAGGGTTACCTAGTCACACATATGAAGTTTTGGAGAGATGTGACTTTTCTAACCCTTCAAAACAGACAGTGTGACCCAATTAAAGGCACAGGAAGCTATAATTAAACTCATATCCTGATTGGGGTATGCCCTGCAACTGGATCTGTAACCGTTGAAAAAAAAAAACACCAACATCCATGAACATCACCAATCTGTCGTTGTACGATTTCTCTTAAATGACGATAGATAAATGGCTGGTTCTTTTTTTATTGACACCGGAGGCTCCTTGACTTTGACGTGAAGTGGAAAAATAATTTCTCTATTTTCATTTTGGACCTTTAATCCCAGATAAATGGCCATAACTCAAAAACCGTTGAGGCCTAGACGCCATCTTGTTCGGGGCCAACTGCCCATTATGCCAAACCTACGCTCACCGAGTTTCGGCTTCAAAATATTTTCCGTTTTCGAGATAAGGCCCCGTCGTGAATCGTGATGTTTTGTCCAATAGCAATATGATTGCTTATGCCCTCTTGTGGGATTTTCCGGGACAGCGGAAAAATAACAAAAATCGGATTATTTTTGTCAAACGGAAACCGAATGTCCGACAAAGTTCATTTGATGACTTCCCGGTAGGTCCGGCCCTGCCGCTCAGCCCGACGCAGTCGGCGAATTTTACAAACGTTTTCGGACGTCTAGTAAGGGACCGTACATTTGCAATATGGACTTTCTCACTAACCATACAGCAACTGCCGAAATGTTCCCTTAAGGTATGATAGGGTTTTACAGGAGGCATTTACAGGCTCACTAATGATAGGGTTTTACAGGAGGCATGTACAGGATAACTGATGATAGGGTTTTACAGGAGGCATTTACAGGCTCACTAATGATAGGGTTTTACAGGAGGCATGTACAGGATAACTGATGATAGGGTTTTACAGGAGGCATGTACAGGATAAATGATGATAGGGTTTTAGAGGAGGCATGTACAGGAGGCATGTACAGGATAACTGATGATAGGGTTTTACAGGAGGCATTTACAGGATAACTGATGATAGGGTTTTACAGGAGGCATTTACAGGATAACTGATGATAGGGTTTTACAGGAGGCATTTACAGGATAACTGATGATAGGGTTTTACAGGAGGCATTTACAGGCTCACTAATGATAGGGTTTTACAGGAGGCATGTACAGGATAACTGATGATAGGGTTTTACAGGAGGCATGTACAGGATAAATGATGATAGGGTTTTAGAGGAGGCATGTACAGGAGGCATGTACAGGATAACTGATGATAGGGTTTTACAGGAGGCATTTACAGGATAACTGATGATAGGGTTTTACAGGAGGCATTTACAGGTCTAAAAGGGACACATTTATATAATACATATATATATATTTTATACATTTATGTATTTATATATTGAACCTTTATTCATACATATATTTACAGTGTTGTATATACAGTGGGGTAAACAGTATTTAGTCAGCCACTAATGGTGCAAGTTCTCCCACTTAAAAAGAAGAGAGAGGCCTGTAATTTTCATCATAGGTACACTTCAACTATGACAGACAAAATGAGAAAAAAAATCCAGAAAATCACATTGTAGGATTTTTAATTCTTATTTACAATGACGGCCTATGTGAGAATCTGAGCTATCAGAAATATTTTCCTACCTACGCTGGCGTGGAATCGCCCGATACTTACCTCAGAGGTCACTTTGGCAGCCAGAGTCTTGAACCCTGAAGAGGAAGGGTTGGAAAGATCTGAGTTGAATGTCTGGTTGAGACGGAACTGAAGACTCATTGTTCCTTCACTAGAAGATGGAGGGTCAGTTGATGCGACAGCAGCGGTAGTGGTGGTGGTACCAGCTGCTGGAGGAGTGGTGGTGGTGACAGCTGCTGCAGGAGTGGTGGTGGTTACAGCTGCTGCAGGAGTGGTGGTGGTGACAGCTGCTGGAGTGGTGGTGGTACCAGCTGCTGGAGTGGTGGTGGTGACAGCTGCTGGAGTGGTGGTGGTACCAGCTGCTGCTGGAGTGGTGGTGGTGACAGCTGCTGGAGTGGTGGTGGTACCAGCTGCTTGAGTGGTGGTGGTGACAGCTGCTGGAGTGGTGGTGGTACCAGCTGCTGGAGTGGTGGTGGTACTAGCTGCTGGAGTGGTGGTGGTACCAGCTGCTGCAGGAGTGGTGGTGGTAAAAGCTGCTGGAGGAGTGGTGGTGGTACCAGCTGCTGGAGGAGTGGTGGTGGTACCAGCTGCTGGAGGAGTGGTGGTGGGACCAGCTGCTGGAGGAGTGGTGGTGGTACCAGCTGCTGGAGGAGTGGTGGTGGTACCAGCTGCTGGAGGAGTGGTGGTGGTAACAACTGCTAGAGGAGTGGTGGTGGTGACTGCTGCTGGAGTGGTGGTGGTACCAACTGCTGGAGTGGTGGTGGTGACTGCTGCTGTCTGAGTGATGGTGGTGAAAGCTGCTGCAGGAGTGGAGATGGGGACAGCTGCTGTCTGAGTGGAGGTGGGGACAGCTGCTGTCTGAGTGGAGGTGGGGACAGCTGCTGTCTGAGTGGAGGTGGTGACAGCTGCTGTCTGAGTGGAGGTGGTGACAGTTGCTGTCTGAGTGGAGGTGGTGACAGCTGCTGTCTGAGTGGAGGTGGTGACAGCTGCTGTCGGAGTGGAGGTGGGGACAGCTGCTGTCTGAGTGGAGGTGGTGACAGCTGCTGTCTGAGTGGTGGTGGTGACAGCTGCTGCAGGAGTGGAGGTGGTGACAGCTGCTGTCTGAGTGGAGGTGGTGACAGCTGCTGTCGGAGTGGAGGTGGTGACAGCTGCTGCAGGAGTGGAGGTGGGGACAGCTGCTGTCTGAATGGAGGTGGTGACAGCTGCTGTCTGGTGGTGGGAGGTGGTGACAGCTGCTGTCTGAGTGGAGGTGGTGACAGCTGCTGTCTGAGTGGAGGTGGTGACAGCTTCTGCCTGAGGGTTGGTGGGGACAGCTGCTGTCTGAGTGGAGGTGGTGACAGCTGCTGTCTGAGTGGAGGTGGTGACAGCTGCTGTCTGAGTGGAGGTGGTGACAGCTGCTGTCTGAGTGGAGGTGGGGACAGCTGCTGCCTGAGTGGTGGTGGTGACAGCTGCTGTCTGAGTGGTGGTGGTGACAGCTGCTGCAGGAGTGGAGGTGGTGACAGCTGCTGCTGGAGTGGTGGTGGTGACAGCTGCTGGAGTGGTGGTGGTACCAGCTGCTGCTGGAGTGGTGGTGGTGACAGCTGCTGGAGTGGTGGTGGTACCAGCTGCTGCTGGAGTGGTGGTGGTGACAGCTGCTGGAGTGGTGGTGGTACCAGCTGCTGGAGTGGTGGTGGTGACAGCTGCTGGAGTGGTGGTGGTACCAGCTGCTGGAGTGGTGGTGGTACTAGCTGCTGGAGTGGTGGTGGTACTAGCTGCTGCAGGAGTGGTGGTGGTAACAGCTGCTGGAGGAGTGGTGGTGGTACCAGCTGCTGGAGGAGTGGTGGTGGTACCAGCTGCTGGAGGAGTGGTGGTGGGACCAGCTGCTGGAGGAGTGGTGGTGGTACCAGCTGCTGGAGGAGTGGTGGTGGTACCAGCTGCTGGAGGAGTGGTGGTGGTAACAACTGCTGCAGGAGTGGTGGTGGTACCAGCTGCTAGAGGAGTGGTGGTGGTGACTGCTGCTGGAGTGGTGGTGGTACCAACTGCTGCAGGAGTGGTGGTGGTACCAGCTGCTGGAGTGGTGGTGGTGACTGCTGCTGTCTGAGTGATGGTGGTGAAAGCTGCTGCAGGAGTGGAGGTGGGGACAGCTGCTGTCTGAGTGGAGGTGGGGACAGCTGCTGTCTGAGTGGTGGTGGTGACAGCTGCTGCCTGAGTGGTGGGGACAGCTGCTGTCGGAGTGGAGGTGGGGACAGCTGCTATCTGAGTGGAGGTGGGGACAGCTGCTGTCTGGAGGTGGGGACAGCTGCTGAGGTGGTGGTGACAGCTGCTGTCTGAGTGGAGGTGGTGACAGCTGCTGTCTGAGTGGAGGTGGTGACAGCTTCTGTCTGAGGGTTGGTGGTGACAGCTGCTGTCTGAGTGGAGGTGGTGACAGCTGCTGTAGGAGTGGAGGTGATGACAGCTGCTGTCTGAGTGGAGGTGGTGACAGCTGCTGTCGGAGTGGAGGTGGGGACAGCTGCTGTCTGAGTGGAGGTGGTGACAGCTGCTGTCTGAGTGGTGGTGGTGACAGCTGCTGCAGGAGTGGAGGTGGTGACAGCTGCTGTCTGAGTGGAGGTGGTGACAGCTGCTGTCAGCTGCTGTCTGAGTGGTGGGACAGCTGGAGGTGGTGACAGCTGCTGCAGGAGTGGAGGTGGGGACAGCTGCTGTCTGAATGGAGGTGGTGACAGCTGCTGTCTGAGTGGAGGTGGTGACAGCTGCTGTCTGAGTGGAGGTGGTGACAGCTGCTGTCTGAGTGGAGGTGGTGACAGCTTCTGCCTGAGGGTTGGTGGGGACAGCTGCTGTCTGAGTGGAGGTGGGGACAGCTGCTGTCTGAGTGGAGGTGGTGACAGCTGCTGTCGGAGTGGAGTTGGTGACAGCTGCTGTCTGAGTGGAGGTGGTGACAGCTACTGTCTGAGTGGAGGTGGTGACAGCTGCTGTCTGAGTGGAGGTGGTGACAGCTGCTGTCTGAGTGGAGTTGGTGACAGCTGCTGCAGGAGTGGTGGTGGTGACAGCTGCTGCAGGGGTGGTGGTGAAAGCTGCTGTCTGAGTGGAGTTGGTGACAGCTGCTGCAGGAGTGGTGGTGGTGACAGCTGCTGCAGGAGTGGTGGTGGTGACAGCTGCTGTCTGAGTGGAGGTGGTGACAGCTGCTGTCTGAGTGGAGGTGGGGACAGCTGCTGTCTGAGTGGAGGTGGGGACAGCTGCTGTCTGAGTGGAGGTGGTGACAGCTGCTGCAGGAGTGGAGGTGGTGGCAGCTGCTGCAGGAGTGGTGGTGGTGAAAGCTGCTGTCTGAGTGGAGTTGGTGACAGCTGCTGCAGGAGTGGTGGTGGTGACAGCTGCTGTCTGAGTGGAGGTGGTACCAGCTGCTGCCTGAGTGGTGGTGGTGACAGCTGCTGCAGGAGTGGAGGTGGTGACAGCTGCTGCAGGAGTGGTGGTGGTGACAGCTGCTGCAGGAGTGGTGGTGGTGACAGCTGCTGCAGGAGTGGAGGTGGTTACAGCTGCTGTCGGAGTGGAGGTGGGGACAGCTGCTGTCTGAGTGGAGGTGGTGACAGCTGCTGTCTGAGTGGTGGTGGTGACAGCTGCTGCAGGAGTGGTGGTGGTGACAGCTGGTGGTGGTGACAGCTGCTGTCAGAGTGGAGGTGGTGACAGCTGCTGCAGGAGTGGAGTGGTGGTGGTGACAGCTGACAGCTGCAGGAGTGGTGGTGGTGACAGCTGCTGCAGGAGTGGAGTGGTGACAGCTGCTGTCTGAGTGGAGGTGCTGACAGCTGCTGTCTGAGTGGAGGTGGTGACAGCTGCTGTCTGAGTGGAGGTGGGGACAGCTGCTGTCTGCGTGGAGGTGGTGACAGCTGCTGCAGGAGTGGTGGTGGTGACAGCTGCTGCAGGAGTGGTGGTGGTGACAGCTGCTGCCGGAGTGGAGGTGGTGACAGCTGCTGTCTGAGTGGAGGTGGTGACAGCTGCTGTCTGAGTGGAGGTGGTGACAGCTGCTGTCTGAGTGGAGGTGGGGACAGCTGGAGGTGTCTGAGTGGTGGTGGTGACAGCTGCTGCAGAGTGGTGACAGGGTGGTGACAGCTGGTCTGGTGGAGGTGGTGACAGCTGCTGTCTGAGTGGAGGTGGTGACAGCTGCTGTCTGAGTGGAGGTGGTGACAGCTGCTGTCTGAGTGGAGGTGGGGACAGCTGCTGTCTGAGTGGAGGTGGTGACAGCTGCTGTCTGAGTGGAGGTGGTGACAGCTGCTGCCGGAGTGGAGGTGGACAGCTGCTGTCTGAGTGGTGGTGGTGACAGCTGCTGCAGGAGTGGTGGTGGTGACAGCTGGAGTGGTGGTGGTGACAGCTGCTGTCTGAGTGGAGGTGGTGACAGCTGCTGCAGGAGTGGAGGTGGTGACAGCTGTCTGAGTGGAGGTGGTGACAGCTGCTGTCTGAGTGGTGGTGGAGGTGGAGGTGGTGACAGCTGCTGTCTGAGTGGAGGTGGTGACAGCTGCTGTCTGAGTGGAGGTGGGTGACAGCTGCTGTCTGAGTGGAGGTGGGTGACAGCTGGAGTGGAGGTGGGGACAGCTGCTGTGGGGAGGTGGTGACAGCTGCTGTCTGAGTGGAGGTGGGGACAGCTGCTGTCTGAGTGGGGAGGTGGGGACAGCTGCTGTCTGAGTGGAGGTGGTGACAGCTGCTGTCTGAGTGGAGGTGGGGACAGCTGCTGTCTGAGTGGAGGTGGGGACAGCTGCTGTCTGAGTGGAGGTGGGGACAGCTGCTGTCTGAGTGGAGGTGGTGACAGCTGCTGTCTGAGTGGAGTGGAGGTGGGGACAGCTGCTGTCTGAGTGGGAGGTGGGGACAGCTGCTGTCTGAGTGGAGTGGTGACAGCTGCTGTCTGGTGGGGACAGCTGCTGTCTGAGTGGAGGTGGGGACAGCTGCTGTCTGAGTGGAGGTGGTGACAGCTGCTGTCTGAGTGGAGGTGGTGACAGCTGCTGTCTGAGTGGTGGTGGTGGTGACAGCTGCTGTCTGACAGCTGCTGGAGTGGAGGTGGGACAGCTGCTGTCTGAGTGGAGGTGGTGACAGCTGCTGTGAGTGGTGGTGACAGGTGGGGGACAGCTGCTGTCTGAGTGGAGGTGGTGACAGCTGCTGTCTGAGTGTCTGAGTGGTGGTGGTGACAGCTGGGGTGGCTGGTGGTGACAGCTGCTGCAGGAGTGGTGGTGGTGACAGCTGCTGTCTGAGTGGAGGTGGGGACAGCTGCTGGAGTGGAGGTGGTGACAGCTGCTGTCTGAGTGGAGGTGGGGACAGCTGCTGTCTGAGTGGAGGTGGGAGGTGGTGGGGACAGCTGCTGTCAGGAGTGGAGGTGGGGACAGCTGCTGTCAGGAGTGGAGGTGGGGACAGCTGCTGTCTGAGTGGAGGGTGGGGACAGCTGCTGTCTGAGTGGAGGTGGGGACAGCTGCTGTCTGAGTGGAGTCTGAGTGGAGGTGGGGACAGCTGCTGTCTGAGTGGAGGTGGGGACAGCTGCTGTCTGAGTGGAGGTGGGGACAGCTGCTGTCTGAGTGGAGGTCGGGACAGCTGCTGTCTGAGTGGAGGTGGGGACACCTGCTGTCTGAGTGGTGATGGGGACAGCTGCTGTCTGAGTGGAGGTGGTGACAGCTGCTGTCTGAGTGGAGGTGGTGACAGCTGCTGTCTGAGTGGTGGTGGGGACAGCTGCTGTCTGAGTGGAGGTGGGGACAGCTGCTGTCTGAGTGGTGGTGGTGACAGCTGCTGTCTGAGTGGAGGTGGGGACAGCTGCTGTCTGAGTGGAGGTGGTGACAGCTGCTGTCTGAGTGGAGGTGGGGACAGCTGCTGCAGGAGTGGAGGTGGTGACAGCTGCTGCAGGAGTGGTGGTGGTGACAGCTGCTGCAGGAGTGGTGGTGGTGACAGCTGCTGTCTGAGTGGAGGTGAGGACAGCTGCTGTCTGAGTGGAGGTGGTGACAGCTGCTGTCTGGTGACAGTGGAGGTGGTGACAGCTGCTGCTGAGTGGTGGTGGGACAGCTGCTGCAGGAGTGGTGGAGGTGGTGACAGCTGCTGTCAGGAGTGGAGGTGGTGACAGCTGCTGTCTGAGTGGAGGTGGTGACAGCTGCTGTCTGAGTGGAGGTGGGAGCTGCTGTGGAGTGGAGGTGGGGACAGCTGCTGTCTGAGTGGAGGTGGTGACAGCTGCTGTCAGGAGTGGAGGTGGTGACAGCTGCTGTCTGAGTGGGAGGTGGTGACAGCTGCTGCAGGAGTGGTGGTGGTGACAGCTGCTGCAGTCTGGAGTGGAGGTGGTGACAGCTGCTGTCTGAGTGGAGGTGGGGACAGCTGCTGTCTGAGTGGAGGTGGTGACAGCTGCTGTCTGAGTGGTGGTGGGGACAGCTGCTGTCTGAGTGGAGGTGGGGACAGCTGCTGTCTGAGTGGAGGTGGGGACAGCTGCTGTCTGAGTGGAGGTGGTGACAGCTGCTGTCTGAGTGGAGGTGGTGACAGCTGCTGCAGGAGTGGTGGTGGTGACAGCTGCTGTCTGAGTGGAGGTGGTGACAGCTGCTGCAGGAGGTGGTGACAGCTGCTGTCTGAGTGGTGGTGACAGCTGCTGTCTGAGTGGAGGTGGTGACAGCTGCTGTCTGAGTGGTGGTGGTGACAGCTGCTGTCTGAGTGACAGGAGTGACAGGTGGTGGTGACAGCTGCTGTCTGAGTGGAGGTGGTGACAGCTGCTGTCTGAGTGGTGGTGGTGACAGCTGCTGTCTGAGTGGAGGTGGGACAGCTGCTGTCTGAGTGGAGGTGGTGACAGCTGCTGTCTGACAGCTGGAGGTGGTGGGACAGCTGCTGTCTGAGTGGAGGTGGTGACAGCTGCTGAGTGGAGGTGGTGACAGTCTGAGTGGAGGTGGGGACAGCTGCTGTCTGAGTGGAGGTGGTGACAGCTGCTGTCTGAGTGGTGGTGGTGACAGCTGCTGTGACAGCTGACAGCTGCTGTCTGAGTGGGTGGGTGGGGACAGCTGCTGCTGTCGGAGTGGTGGTGGTGACAGCTGGTGGTGAGTGACAGCTGCTGTCTGAGTGGAGGTGGTGACAGCTGCTGTCTGAGTGGAGGTGGTGACAGCTGCTGTCTGAGTGGAGGTGGGGACAGCTGCTGTCTGGTGACAGCTGCTGTCTGAGTGGTGGTGGTGACAGCTGCTGTCTGAGTGGAGGTGGGGACAGCTGCTGTCTGAGTGGAGGTGGGGACAGCTGCTGTCTGAGTGGAGGTGGGGACAGCTGCTGTCTGGAGTGGAGGTGGGACAGCTGCTGTCTGAGTGGAGGTGGGGACAGCTGCTGTCTGAGTGGTGATGGGGACAGCTGCTGTCTGAGTGGAGGTGGTGACAGCTGCTGTCTGAGCTGCTGGAGGTGGTGACAGCTGCTGTCTGAGTGGTGGTGGGGACAGCTGCTGTCTGAGTGGAGGTGGGGACAGCTGCTGTCTGAGTGGTGGTGGTGACAGCTGCTGTCTGAGTGGAGGTGGGGACAGCTGCTGTCTGAGTGGAGGTGGTGACAGCTGCTGTCTGAGTGGAGGTGGGGACAGCTGTCTGAGTGGAGGTGGGGACAGCTATATAGGAGTGGAGGTGGTGACAGCTGCTGCAGGAGCTGCTGTGGTGGTGGTGACAGCTGCTGCAGGAGTGGTGGTGGTGACAGCTGCTGTCTGAGTGGAGGTGGGACAGCTGTGAGGACAGCTGCTGTCTGTCTGAGTGGAGGTGGTGACAGCTGCTGTCTGAGTGGGGAGGTGGGGACAGCTGCTGCAGGAGTGGTGGTGGTGACAGCTGCTGTCTGAGTGGAGGTGGTGACAGCTGCTGTCTGAGTGGAGGTGGTGACAGCTGCTGTCTGGTGGACAGTGAGTGGGGACAGCTGCTGTCTGAGTGGAGGTGGTGACAGCTGCTGTCGGAGTGGAGGTGGTGACAGCTGCTGTCTGAGTGGAGGTGGTGACAGCTGCTGCAGGAGTGGTGGTGGTGACAGCTGCTGCAGGAGTGGAGGTAGTGACAGCTGCTGTCTGAGTGGAGGTGGGGACAGCTGCTGTCTGAGTGGAGGTGGTGACAGCTGCTGTCTGAGTGGTGGTGGGGACAGCTGCTGTCTGAGTGGAGGTGGGGACAGCTGCTGTCTGAGTGGAGGTGGGGACAGCTGCTGTCTGAGTGGAGGTGGTGACAGCTGCTGTCTGAGTGGAGGTGGTGACAGCTGCTGCAGGAGTGGTGGTGGTGACAGCTGCTGTCTGAGTGGAGGTGGTGACAGCTGCTGCAGGAGTGGTGGTGGTGACAGCTGCTGTCTGAGTGGAGGTGGTGACAGCTGCTGCAGGAGTGGTGGTGGTGACAGCTGCTGCAGGAGTGGTGGTGGTGACAGCTGCTGTCTGAGTGGAGGTGGTGACAGCTGCTGTCTGAGTGGAGGTGGTGACAGCTGCTGTCTGAGTGGAGGTGGTGCTAGCTGCTGTCTGAGTGGAGGTGGTGACAGCTGCTGTATGAGTGGAGGTGGTGACAGCTGCTGTATGAGTGGAGGTGGTGACAGCTGCTGTCGGAGTGGAGGTGTCGACAGCTGCTGTCGGAGTGGAGGTGGTGACAGCTGCTGCCGGAGAGGAGGTGGTACCAGCTGCTGCCTGAGTGGTGGTGGTGACAGCTGCTGCAGGAGTGGAGGTGGTGACAGCTGCTGTCTGAGTGGAGGTGGTGACAGCTGCTGCAGGAGTGGTGGTGGTGACAGCTGCTGTCTGAGTGGAGGTGGGGACTGCTGCTGTCTGAGTGGAGGTGGTGACAGCTGCTGTCTGACTGGAGGTGGGGACAGCTGCTGTCTGAGTGGAGGTGGGGACAGCTGCTGTCGGAGTGGAGGTGGGGACAGCTGCTGTCTGAGTGGAGGTGAGGACAGCTGCTGTCTGAGTGGAGGTGGGGACAGCTGCTGTCTGAGTGGAGGTGGGGACAGCTGCTGCAGGAGTGGAGGTGGGGACAGCTGCTGTCTGAGTGGAGGTGGGGACAGTTGCTGTCTGACAGCTGCTGTCTGAGTGGAGGTGGGGACAGCTGCTGTCTGAGTGGAGGTGGGGACAGCTGCTGTCTGAGTGGAGGTGGGGACAGTTGCTGTCTGAGTGGAGGTGGGGACAGCTGCTGTCTGAGTGGAGGTGGGGACAGCTGCTGTCTGAGTGGAGGTGGTGACAGCTGCTGTCTGAGTGGAGGTGGTGACAGCTGCTGTCTGAGTGGAGGTGGGGACAGCTGCTGTCTGAGTGGAGGTGGGGACAGCTGCTGTCTGAGTGGAGGTGGTGACAGCTGCTGTCTGAGTGGAGGTGGGGACAGCTGCTGTCTGAGTGGAGGTGGGGACAGCTGCTGTCTGAGTGGAGGTGGGGACAGCTGCTGCAGGAGTGGAGGTGGGGACAGCTGCTGTCTGAGTGGAGGTGGGGACAGTTGCTGTCTGAGTGGAGGTGGGGACAGCTGCTGTCTGAGTGGAGGTGGGGACAGCTGCTGTCTGAGTGGAGGTGGTGACAGCTGCTGTCTGAGTGGAGGTGAGGACAGCTGCTGTCTGAGTGGAGGTGGTGACAGCTGCTGTCTGGGTGGTGGTGGTGACAGCTGCTGTCGGAGTAGTGGTGGTGACAGCTGCTGTCTGAGTGGAGGTGGGGACAGCTGCTGTCTGAGTGGTGGTGGGGACAGCTGCTGTCTGAGTGGAGGTGGGGACAGCTGCTGTCTGGGTGGTGGTGGGGACAGCTGCTGTCTGAGTGGTGGTGGGGACAGCTGCTGTCTGAGTGGAGGTGGGGACAGCTGCTGTCTGAGTGGAGGTGGGGACAACTGCTGTCTGAGTGGAGGTGGGGACAGCTGCTGTCTGAGTGGAGGTGGGGACAGCTGCTGTCTGAGTGGAGGTGGTGACAGCTGCTGTCTGAGTGGTGGTGGGGACAGCTGCTGTCGGAGTGGAGGTGGGGACAGCTGCTGTCTGAGTGGAGGTGGGGACAGCTGCTGTCTGAGTGGAGGTGGGGACAGCTGCTGTCGGAGTGGAGGTGGGGACAGCTGCAGGAGCGGCGGTTGTGGATGATATTGTCCACACTAGTCCAGTAAGAAATCAATTTAGAAGACAAGTAAACATTCCACTCCACTATATACAGTATCTATCACCCCTTATACAACACCTAGATCCACTATATACAGTATCTATCACCCCTTATACAACACCTAGATCCACTATATACAGTATCTATCACCCCTTATACAACACCTAGATCCACTATATACAGTATCTATCACCCCACACTATACAACACCTAGATCCACTATATACAGTATCTATCACCCCAGTATCTATACAACACCTAGATCCACTATATACAGTATCTACACTATACAACACCTAGATCCACTATATACAGTATCTATCACCCCTTATACACTATACAACACCTAGATCCACTATATACAGTATCTATCACCCCTTATACAACACCTAGATCCACTATATACAGTATCTATCACCCCTTATACACTATACAACACCTAGATCCACTATATACAGTATCTATATCTATCTAGATCCACTATATACAGTATCTATCATACACTATACAACACCTAGATCCACTATATACAGTATCTATCACCCTTATACACTATACAACACCTAGATCCACTATATACAGTATCTATCACCCCAGTATCTATCACTATACAACACCTAGATCCACTATATACAGTATCTATCACCCCTTATACAACACCTAGATCCACTATATACAGTATCTATCACCCCTTATACAACACCTAGATCCACTATATACAGTATCTATCACCCCTTATACAACACCTAGATCCACTATATACAGTATCTATCACCCTTATACACTATACAACACCTAGATCCACTATATACAGTATCTATCACCCCTTATACACTATACAACACCTAGATCCACTATATACAGTATCTATCACCCCTTATACAACACCTAGATCCACTATATACAGTATCTATCACCCCTTATACAACACCTAGATCCACTATATACAGTATCTATCACCTAGATCCACTATATACAGTATCTATCACCCCTTATACACAACACCTAGATCCACTATATACAGTATCTATCACCCCCTATACACTATACAACACCTAGATCCACTATATACAGTCACCCCTATACAACACCTAGATCCACTATATACAGTATCTATCACCCCTTATACAACACCTAGATCCACTATATACAGTATCTATCACCCCTTATACACTATACAACACCTAGATCCACTATATACAGTATCTATCACCCCTTATACACTATACAACACCTAGATCCACTATATACAGTATCTATCACCCTTATACAACACCTAGATCCACTATATACAGTATCTATACACACCTAGATCCACTATATACAGTATCTATCACCACTTATACAACACCTAGATCCACTATATACAGTATCTATCACCCCTTATACACTATACAACACCTAGATCCACTATATACAGTATCTATCACCCCTTATACACTATACAACACCTAGATCCACTATATACAGTATCTATCACCCCTTATACAACACCTAGATCCACTATATACAGTATCTATCACCCCTTATACAACACCTAGATCCACTATATACAGTATCTATCACCCCTTATACACTATACAACACCTAGATCCACTATATACAGTATCTATCACCCCTTATACACTATACAACACCTAGATCCACTATATACAGTATCTATCACCCCTTATACACTATACAACACCTAGATCCACTATATACAGTATCTATCACCCCTTATACACTATACAACACCTAGATCCACTATATACAGTATCTATACAACACCTAGATCCACTATATACAGTATCTATCACCCCTTATACAACACCTAGATCCACTATATACAGTATCTATCACCCCTTATACAACACCTAGATCCACTATATACAGTATCTATCACCCCACTATACAACATAGATCCACTATATACAACACCTAGACACCTAGACTATATACAGTATCTATCACACCCTATACATACACTATACAACACCTAGATCCACTATATACAGTATCTATCACCCCTTATACACTATACAACACCTAGATCCACTATATACAGTATCTATCACCCCTTATACACTATACAACACCTAGATCCACTATATACAGTATCTATCACCCCTTATACACTATACAACACCTAGATCCACTATATACAGTATCTATCACCCCTTATACAACACCTAGATCCACTATATACAGTATCTATCACCCCTTATACACTATACAACACCTAGATCCACTATATACAGTATCTATCACCCCTTATACACTATACAACACCTAGATCCACTATATACAGTATCTATCACCTAGATCCCTTATACACTATACAACACCTAGATCCACTATATACAGTATCTATCACCCCTTATACACTATACAACACCTAGATCCACTATATACAGTATCTATCACCCCTTATACAGTATCTATCACCCCTTATACAACACCTAGATCCACTATATACAGTATCTATCACCCCTTATACAACACCTAGATCCACTATATACAGTATCTATCACCCCTTATACACTATACAACACCTAGATCCACTATATACAGTATCTATCACCCCTTATACACTATACAACACCTAGATCCACTATATACAGTATCTATCACCCCTTATACAACACCTAGATCCACTATATACAGTATCTATCACCCCTTATACACTATACAACACCTAGATCCACTATATACAGTATCTATCACCCCTTACACACTATACAACACCTAGATCCACTATATACAGTATCTATCACCCCTATAAACACCTAGATCCACTACAACACCTAGATCAACACCTAGATCCACTATATACAGTATCTATCACCCCTTATACACTATACAACACCTAGATCCACTATATACAGTATCTATCACCCCTTATAGTTGAGGTGAACCACACAACATCAATCATACATGAACCCCGTTAGCTCTTCCGTTAACCGCTGTTGAAGGATGATGTCATTGACCAACATTAATTAGACAGTCCATATTACAAAATCATATGATGTTCATTGATATTCAAACAGCAGTCCTATAATACCTTCAGTTGTATTAACAGTGTCCCCTCTGTGTTTTACCAGTAGATGTCTTATCAGCCTGCTTCTAATGTCTTCAGCCCTCTGCTCTGCTTTCACTGTAGATTACTGTATTGCTGTACATTACTGTATAATTATCATTATTATCATTATTATCATTATTATTATTATTATTATTATTATTATTATTATCATTATTATTATTATTATTATTATTATTATTATTATTATTATCATTATTATTATTATTATTATTATTATTATTATTATATTATTATTATTATTATTATTATTATTATTATTATTATTATTATTATTATTATTATTATTATCATTATTATTATTATTATTATTATTATTATTATTATTATTATCATTATTATTATTATCATTATTATCATTATCATTATTATTATCATCATTATTATTATCATTATCATTATTATTATTATTATTATTATTATTATCATTATTATTATTATTATTATTATTATTATTATTATTATTATTATCATTATTATTATTATCATTATTATCATTATCATTATTATTAATATTATGTATTTAACTAAAAGTATAGTGCACTACTTAGGCACCCTATTCACTATATACAGTATAGTGCACTACTTAGGCATCCTATTCCCTATATACAGTATAGTGCACTACTTAGGCACCCTATTCCCCATATACAGTATAGTGCACTACTTAGGCACCCTATTCCCCATATACAGTGTAGTGCACTACTTAGGCACCCTATTCCCTATATACAGTATAGTGCACTACTTAGGCACCCTATTCCCTATATACATTATAGTGCAACAGTTAGCCTACATCTATGGGTTTAAAACTATAGCATCCCGTTAATAACAGATGGCAACAGTTAACCTACATCTATGGGTTTATACCTGTAGCATCCCGTTAATATCAGATGGCAACAGTTAACCTACACCTATAGCATCCCATTAATAACATATGGCAACAGTTAACCTACATCTATGGGTTTATACCTGTAGCATCCCGTTAATATCAGATGGCAACAGTTAACCTACATCTATGGGTTTATACCTGTAGCATCCCGTTAATATCAGATGGCAACAGTTAACCTACACCTATAGCATCCCATTAATAACATATGGCAACAGTTAACCTACATCTATGGGTTTATACCTATAGCATCCCGTTAATAACAGATGGCAACAGTTAACCTACATCTATGGGTTTATACCTATAGCATCCCGTTAATAACAGATGGCAACAGTTAACCTACATCTATGGGTTTAAAACTATAGCATCCCGTTAATAACATATGGCAACAGTTAACCTACATCTATGGGTTTACACCTATAGCATCCCATTAATATCAGATGGCAACGGTTAACCTACATCTATAGGTTTATACCTATAGCATCCCGTTAATAACAGATACATATAGCATCCCGTATAGGTTTATACATGGCAACAGTTAACCTACATCTAATAACAGATGGAGCTTTCAGTTGCATAGTTAGGTCTAAGACTACTAATGTCTTGAAATAGGAAGAAAAATGTATATACAATTTGAACAAGCAATCAATGACAATCAAATTCACCGAAGCTGCTTCTTACCTGAGAATATCAGAGACGTTGTGTCGGCTAGGACCTGTAGACTACTCAGATGAGAAAGTATGCACAAATAACTCCTCTCTTTCTGAGAAGTAAAGATGATCAACTCCTGGGCAGAGGGGTGGTTTTGTACGATGACGGAAAACTAGACTTGACCAACCAGTGTGGCTCTAACTTGCGGGACTCGTTTTACCATCCATTCATTCATTCATGCCATTCATGAGCGTCAAAAAAAAAGACCCGCATAACGACTAACCAAAATCACTGACTCCTGACCCTTAACAAAACTGACTCTTAAACTACCTTAACCACACCCTCAGTGTTATGATGTTTGTTCAAACCCAGCTGAAAACAAAACAACGAATACAAAGTGAGGGATCAATCACATTTATTTATAAAGCCCTTCGTACATCAGCTGAGGTCTCAAAGTGTTGTACAGAAACCCAGCCTAAAAACCCCAAACAGCAAGGAATGCAGGTGTTGAAGCACAGTGCCTAGGAAAAACCTCCCTAGAAAGGCCGGAACCTAGGAAAGAAACCTAGAGAGGAACCAGGCTCTGATGGGTGGCCAGTCCTATTCTGGGTGTACTGGGTAGACCAGAGGAACCAGGCTCTGAGGGGTGGGCCAGTCCTCTTCTGGCTGTGCCTGGTGGAGATTAGAAACCTAGAGAGGAACCAGGCTCTGATGGGTGGGCCAGTCCTCTTCTGGCTGTGCCTGGTGGAGATTAGAAACCTAGAGAGGAACCAGGCTATGAGGGGTGGGCCAGTCCTCTTCTGGCTGTGCCTGGTGGAGATTAGAAACCTAGAGAGGAACCAGGCTCCGAGGGGTGGGCCAGTCCTCTTCTGGCTGTGCCTGGTGGAGATTAGAAACCTAGAGAGGAACCAGGCTCTGAGGGGTGGGCCAGTCCTTTTCTGGCTGTACCAGATAGAGATTTAAGAGTATGTGGCTACTAAGGTCCCGTGAACAGGTCAGGCTTCAATAGTCGCAGGTAGAACAGCAGAAACTGAATCAGCAGCATGGTGTGGTTGCCCCCAGGAGGGGAGATAGAAACCAGTTGGACAGGCTGGGAGCATACCTATGAACACACAGATCAGACAGACTGGCCTTAACTCCCTGGCTATGCAACATAGATACTGGGCTCTGAGATAGGGGGGTTCAGGGCCCCATCTAAAGTTACCTCCGGACAGGGCCAACCAGGCAGCATGCCCACAGCCCAAACACCACTAGAGGGATATCAACAGACCACTATCTTACTACCCTGAGACAAGGCTGAGATCTGACAGAGTAGGGGGGTTCTCTATACTGTCAGATAGAGCAGCATGATTATAGTTCTCTACACTGTCAGATAGAGCAGCATGATTATAGTTCTCTATACTGTCAGATAGAGCAGCATGATTATAGTTCTCTATACTGTCAGATAGAGCAGCATGATTATAGTTCTCTACACTGTCAGATAGAGCAGCATGATTATAGTTCTCTATACTGTCAGATAGAGCAGCATGATTATAGTTCTCTATACTGTCAGATAGAGCAGCATGATTATAGTTCTCTATACTGTCAGATAGAGCAGCATGATTACAGTTCTCTACACTGTCAGATAGAGCAGCATGATTATAGTTTTCTATACTGTCAGATAGAGCAGCATGATTATAGTTCTCTACACTGTCAGATAGAGCAGCATGATTACAGTTCTCTATACTGTCAGATAGAGCAGCATGATTATAGTTCTCTATACTGTCAGATAGAGCAGCATGATTACAGTTCTCTATACTGTCAGATAGAGCAGCATGATTATAGTTCTCTATACTGTCAGATAGAGCAGCATGATTACAGTTCTCTATACTGTCAGATAGAGCAGCATGATTATAGTTCTCTATATACTGTCAGATAGTCAGATAGCAGCATGATTACAGTTCTCTATACTGTCAGATAGAGCAGCATGATTATAGTTCTCTATACTGTCAGATAGAGCAGCATGATTATAGTTCTCTATACTGTCAGATAGAGCAGCATGATTATAGTTCTCTATACTGTCAGATAGAGCAGCATGATTACAGTTCTCTACACTGTCAGATAGAGCAGCATGATTATAGTTCTCTATACTGTCAGATAGAGCAGCATGATTATATTGAAACAGCATTGTTGGTTAAGGGCTTGTAAAGTCAGCATTTCACTGTCAGGTCTACTACACCTGTTGTATTCAGCATTTCACTGTCAGGTCTACTACACCTGTTGTATTCAGCATTTCACTGTCAGGTCTACTACACCTGTTGTATTCAGCATTTCACTGTCAGGTCTACTACACCTGTTGTATTCAGCATTTCACTGTCAGGTCTACCACACCTGTTGTATTCAGCATTTCACTGTCAGGTCTACTACACCTGTTGTATTCAGCATTTCACTGTCAGGTCTACCTACACCTGTTGTATTCAGCATTTCACTGTCAGGTCTACTACACCTGTTGTATTCAGCATTTCACTGTCAGGTCTACTACACCTGTTGTATTCAGCATTTCACTGTAAGGTCTACTACACCTGTTGTATTCAGCATTTCACTGTCAGGTCTACTACACCTGTTGTATTCAGCATTTCACTGTGAGGTCTACTACACCTGTTGTATTCAGCATTTCACTGTCAGGTCTACCTACACCTGTTGTATTCAGCATTTCACTGTGAGGTCTACTACACCTGTTGTATTCAGCATTTCACTGTGAGGACTACTACACCTGTTGTATTCAGCATTTCACTGTAAGGTCTACTACACCTGTTGTATTCAGCATTTCACTGTGAGGTCTACTACACCTGTTGTATTCAGCATTTCACTGTGAGGTCTACTACACCTGTTGTATTCAGCATTTCACTGTGAGGTCTACTACACCTGTTGTATTCAGCATTTCACTGTGAGGTCTACCTACACCTGTTGTATTCAGCATTTCACTGTGAGGTCTACTACACCTGTTGTATTCAGCATTTCACTGTCAGGTCTACTACACCTGTTGTATTCAGCATTTCACTGTGAGGTCTACTACACCTGTTGTATTCAGCATTTCACTGTCAGGTCTACCACACCTGTTGTATTCAGCATTTCACTGTCAGGTCTACTACACCTGTTGTATTCAGCATTTCACTGTCAGGTCTACCTACACCTGTTGTATTCAGCATTTCACTGTCAGGTCTACTACACCTGTTGTATTCAGCATTTCACTGTCAGGTCTACTACACCTGTTGTATTCAGCATTTCACTGTAAGGTCTACTACACCTGTTGTATTCAGCATTTCACTGTCAGGTCTACTACACCTGTTGTATTCAGCATTTCACTGTGAGGTCTACTACACCTGTTGTATTCAGCATTTCACTGTCAGGTCTACCTACACCTGTTGTATTCAGCATTTCACTGTGAGGTCTACTACACCTGTTGTATTCAGCATTTCACTGTGAGGACTACTACACCTGTTGTATTCAGCATTTCACTGTAAGGTCTACTACACCTGTTGTATTCAGCATTTCACTGTGAGGTCTACTACACCTGTTGTATTCAGCATTTCACTGTGAGGTCTACTACACCTGTTGTATTCAGCATTTCACTGTGAGGTCTACCTACACCTGTTGTATTCAGCATTTCACTGTGAGGTCTACTACACCTGTTGTATTCAGCATTTCACTGTCAGGTCTACTACACCTGTTGTATTCAGCATTTCACTGTGAGGTCTACTACACCTGTTTTATTCAGCATTTCACTGTCAGGTCTACTACACCTGTTGTATTCAGCATTTCACTGTCAGGTCTACTACACCTGTTGTATTCAGCATTTCACTGTGAGGTCTACTACACCTGTTGTATTCAGCATTTCACTGTGAGGTCTACTACACCTGTTGTATTCAGCATTTCACTGTCAGGTCTACTACACCTGTTGTATTCAGCATTTCACTGTGAGGTCTACTACACCTGTTGTATTCAGCATTTCACTGTCAGGTCTACTACACCTGTTGTATTCAGCATTTCACTGTGAGGTCTACTACACCTGTTGTATTCAGCATTTCACTGTGAGGTCTACCACACCTGTTGTATTCAGCATTTCACTGTGAGGTCTACTACATCTGTTGTATTCAGCATTTCACTATAAGGTCTACCTACACCTGTTGTATTCAGCATTTCACTGTGAGGTCTACCACACCTGTTTTATTCAGCATTTCACTGTGAGGTCTACTACACCTGTTGTATTCAGCATTTCACTGTCAGGTCTACTACACCTGTTGTATTCAGCATTTCACTGTCAGGTCTACTACACCTGTTGTATTCAGCATTTCACTGTAAGGTCTACTACACCTGTTGTATTCAGCATTTCACTGTCAGGTCTACTACACCTGTTGTATTCAGCATTTCACTGTCAGGTCTACTACACCTGTTGTATTCAGCATTTCACTGTCAGGTCTACTACACCTGTTGTATTCAGCATTTCACTGTCAGGTCTACTACACCTGTTGTATTCAGCATTTCACTGTCAGGTCTACTACACCTGTTGTATTCAGCATTTCACTGTCAGGTCTACTACACCTGTTGTATTCAGCATTTCACTGTCAGGTCTACTACACCTGTTGTATTCAGCATTTCACTGTGAGGTCTACTACACCTGTTGTATTCAGCATTTCACTGTCAGGTCTACTACACCTGTTGTATTCAGCATTTCACTGTGAGGTCTACTACACCTGTTGTATTCAGCATTTCACTGTGAGGTCTACTACACCTGTTGTATTCAGCATTTCACTGTCAGGTCTACTACACCTGTTGTATTCAGCATTTCACTGTGAGGTCTACTACACCTGTTGTATTCAGCATTTCACTGTGAGGTCTACTACACCTGTTGTATTCAGCATTTCACTGTCAGGTCTACTACACCTGTTGTATTCAGCATTTCACTGTGAGGTCTACTACACCTGTTGTATTCAGCATTTCACTGTGAGGTCTACTACACCTGTTGTATTCAGCATTTCACTGTGAGGTCTACTACACCTGTTGTATTCAGCATTTCACTGTCAGGTCTACTACACCTGTTGTATTCAGCATTTCACTGTGAGGTCTACCACACCTGTTGTATTCAGCATTTCACTGTCAGGTCTACTACACCTGTTGTATTCAGCATTTCACTGTCAGGTCTACTACACCTGTTGTATTCAGCATTTCACTGTCAGGTCTACTACACCTGTTGTATTCAGCATTTCACTGTCAGGTCTACTACACCTGTTGTATTCAGCATTTCACTGTGAGGTCTACTACACCTGTTGTATTCAGCATTTCACTGTCAGGTCTACTACACCTGTTGTATTCAGCATTTCACTGTGAGGTCTACTACACCTGTTGTATTCAGCATTTCACTGTGAGGTCTACTACACCTGTTGTATTCAGCATTTCACTGTCAGGTCTACTACACCTGTTGTATTCAGCATTTCACTGTGAGGTCTACTACACCTGTTGTCATTTCACTGTGAGGTCTACACCTGTTGTATTCAGCATTTCACTGTGAGGTCTACTACACCTGTTGTATTCAGCATTTCACTGTCAGGTCTACTACACCTGTTGTATTCAGCATTTCACTGTGAGGTCTACTACACCTGTTGTATTCAGCATTTCACTGTGAGGTCTACTACACCTGTTGTATTCAGCATTTCACTCAGCATTTGAGGTCTACTACACCTGTTGTATTCAGCATTTCACTGTCAGGTCTACTACACCTGTTGTATTCAGCATTTCACTGTGAGGTCTACTACACCTGTTGTATTCAGCATTTCACTGTGAGGTCTACTACACCTGTTGTATTCAGCATTTCACTGTGAGGTCTACTACACCTGTTGTATTCAGCATTTCACTGTCAGGTCTACTACACCTGTTGTATTCAGCATTTCACTGTGAGGTCTACTACACCTGTTGTATTCAGCATTTCACTGTCAGGTCTACTACACCTGTTGTTTTTGGAGCATGTGACAAATAACATTTGATTTAATTATAAAGTCCCCAGTAACCCAGAGGCATCTCAGAACTGCTCACATCCTGTTTAGCCACCTTGCTGGGAAGAAAAACTAAAAATGAACAGCATTCCCAAAACCTGCTCCCAACAACCCTTCCTCCCCACTCCTTCCACCACTTCATGGGCTCCACCCCTCCCTCCTCCTCCTCCCAACACCCCTCCCTCCTCCTCCTCCCACCACCCCTCCCTCCTCCTCCTCCCACCCCCCCTCCCTCCTCCTCCTCCTCCTCCCACCACCCCTCCCTCCTCCTCCTCCCACCACCCCTCCCTCACTCCTCCTCCCACCACCCCTCCCTCCCTCGCTCCTCCTCCCACCACCCCTCCCTCCTCCCACCACCCCTCCCTCCTCCTCCTCCTCCTCCTCCCACCACCCCTCCCTCCTCCTCCTCCTCCTCCTCCTCCTCCTCCTCCCACCACCCCTCCCTCCTCCTCCCACCACCCCTCCCTCCTCCTCCCACCACCCCCTCCCTCCTCCTCCTCCAACCACCCCTCCCCCTCCTCCTCCTCCTCCCACCACCCCTCCCTCCTCCTCTTCCCACCACCCCTCCCTCCTCCCACCACCCCTCCCTCCTCCTCCCACCACCCCTCCCTCCTCCTCCTCCTCCCACATTTACATTTACATTTAAGTCATTTAGCAGACGCTCTTATCCAGAGCGACTTCCCACCACCCATCCCTCCTCCTCCTCCCACCACCCCTCCCTCCTCCTCCTCCCACCACCCCCTCCCTCCTCCTCTTCCCACCCCCCTCCCTCCTCCCACCACCCCTCCCTCCTCCTCCTCCCACCACCCCCTCCCTCCTCCTCTTCCCACCACCCCTCCCTCCTCCTCCTCCCACCACCCTCCCTCCTCCTCTTCCCACCACCCCTCCCTCCTCCCACCACCCCTCCCTCCTCTTCCGCCTCCTCCTCCCACCACCCCTCCCTCCTCCTCTTCCCACCACCCCTCCCTCCTCCCACCACCCCTCCCTCCTCCTCCTCCTCCTCCCACCACCCCTCCCTCCCTCCTCCTCCTCCCACCACCCCCTCCCTCCTCCTCCTCCCACCACCCCCTCCCTCCTCCCTCTTCCCACCCCCTCCCTCCTCCCACCACCCCTCCCTCCTCCTCCTCCCACCAGCCCTCCCTCCCTCCTCCCTCCTCCTCCCACCACCCTCCCTCCTCCTCCTCCCACCACCCCTCCCTCCTCCTCCTCCTCCCACCACCCCCCTCCTCCTCCTCCTCCTCCTCCCTCCTCCTCCTCCCACCACCCCTCCCTCCTCCTCCTCCTCCCACCACCCCTCCCTCCTCCTCCTCCCACCACCCCCTCCCTCCCTCCCCCACCCCTCCCTCCTCCTCCTCCTCCCACCACCCCTCCCTCCTCCTCCTCCCACCCCCCTCCCTCCTCCCCCCCACCCCTCCCTCCTCCTCCTCCTCCCACCACCCCTCCCTCCTCCTCCTCCCACCCCCCTCCTCCTCCTCCCCCTCCTCCTCCTCCTCCCACCACCCCTCCCTCCTCCCACCACCCCTCCCTCCCCTCCTCCTCCCACCACCCCTCCCTCCCTCCCACCACCCCTCCCTCCTCCCACCACCCCTCCCTCCTCCTCCTCCCACCAGCCCTCCCTCCCTCCCCTCCTCCTCCTCCTCCCACCACCCCCCCTCCCTCCTCCTCCTCCCACCACCCCTCCCTCCCTCCTCCTCCTCCCACCACCCCTCCCTCCTCCTCCTCCTCCTCCTCCTCCTCCCACCACCCCTCCCTCCTCCTCCTCCTCCCACCACCCCTCCCTCCTCCTCCTCCCACCACCCCTCCCTCCTCCTCCCCCACCCCTCCCTCCTCCTCCTCCTCCCACCACCCCTCCCTCCTCTCCTCCTCCCACCACCCCTCCCTCCTCCTCCTCCCACCACCCCTCCCTCCTCCTCCCACCACCCCTCTCCTCCTCCTCCTCCCACCACCCC
Organism: Oncorhynchus nerka; assembly: GCF_034236695.1. Taxonomy (NCBI): domain Eukaryota; kingdom Metazoa; phylum Chordata; class Actinopteri; order Salmoniformes; family Salmonidae; genus Oncorhynchus; species Oncorhynchus nerka. The sequence continues at coordinate 6,660,959 of NC_088413.1, read as the reverse complement.
TCCCTCCTCCTCCTCCCACCACCCCTCCCTCCCCACTCCTTCCACCCCTCCCTCCACACACACTTTCCTCCCACCCCCCTCCCTCCTCCTCCCCACCCTTCTCTCCTCCTCCTCCCACCACCCCTCCCTCCTCCTCCTCCCACCACCCCTCCCTCCTCCTCCTCCCACCACCCCTCCCTCCCCACTCCTTCCACCCCTCCCTCCACACTCTTTCCTCCACCCCTCCCTCCCTCCCCCTCCTAACACCACCCCTCCCCCTCCTCCTCCTCCCACCACGTCATGGGCTCCCCACCTCCCTCCCCACTCCGTCCACCACCACTCCCACCACCCCTCCCTCCTCCTCCTCCCACCACCCCTCCCACTGAAACACGTGATTGGCCTGACAGAAACATGACCAATCACTGAAACACGTGATTGGCCTGACAGAAACTAGACCAATCACTGAAACACGTGATTGGCCAGACTGAAAAGTGTTAAATGAGGCCTCTCCTCCTGGATACACTAGAGACTATAAAAGGGGGGAGGCTATATCCCCCACAAAGGGGGGAGACTATATCACCCGCAAAGGGGGGAGACTATATCCCCCCAAATGGGGAGACTATATCCCCGCAAAGGGGGAGACTATATCCCCCGCAAAGGGGGGAGGCTATATCCCCCGCAAAGGGGGGAGACTATATCCCCCGCAAAGGGGGGAGGCTATATCCCCGCAAAGGGGGGAACCTATATCCCCCACAAAGGGGGGAGGCTATATCCCCCGGAAAGGGGGGAGACTATATCCCCCGCAAAGGGGGGAGGCTATATCCCCCGCAAAGGGGGGAGGCTATATCCCCGCAAAGGGGGGAGACTATATCCCCGGAAAGGGGGAGACTATATCCCCGGAAAGGGGGAGGCTATATCCCCGCAAAGGGGGAGGCTATATCCCCGCAAAGGGGAGGCTATATCCCCGCAAAGGGGGGAGACTATATCACCCGCAAAGGGGGGAGGCTATATCACCCGCAAAGGGGGAGACTATATCCCCCACAAAGGGGGGAGGCTATATCCCCCGCAAAGGGGGAGACTATATCCCCCGCAAAGGGGGGAGACTATATCCCCCGCAAAGGGGGGAGGCTATATCCCCCGCAAAGGGGGGAGGCTATATCCCCCACAAAGGGGGGAGGCTATATCCCCGAAAGGGGAGACTATATCCCCCGCAAAGGGGGGAGGCTATATCCCCGCAAAGGGGGGAGACTATATCCCCCGCAAAGGGGGGAGGCTATATCCCCGCAAAGGGGGGAGACTATATCCCCCGGAAAGGGGGGAGCCTATATCCCCCACAAAGGGGGGAGGCTATATCCCCCGGAAAGGGGGGAGACTATATCCCCCGCAAAGGGGGGAGACTATATCCCCCGCAAAGGGGGGAGACTATATCCCCCGGAAAGGGGGGAGACTATATCCCCCGGAAAGGGGGGAGGCTATATCCCCCGCAAAGGGGGGAGACTATATCCCCCGCAAAGGGGGGAGGCTATATCCCCCGCAAAGGGGGGAGACTATATCCCCCACAAAGGGGGGAGACTATATCACCCGCAAAGGGGGGAGGCTATTTCCCCCGGAAAGGGGGGAGACTATATCACCCGCAAAGCAGGGAGGCTATATCACCCGCAAAGGGGGAGACTATATCCCCGCAAAGGGGGGAGCCTATATCCCCCGCAAAGGGGGGAGACTATATCCCCCGCAAAGGGGGGAGGCTATATCACCCGCAAAGGGGGGAGGCTATATCCCCCGCAAAGGGGGGAGACTATATCCCCGCAAAGGGGGGAGCCTATATCCCCCACAAAGGGGGGAGCCTATATCCCCCGGAAAGGGGGGAGGCTATATCCCCGCAAAGGGGGGAGGCTATATCACCCGCAAAGGGGGGAGACTATATCCCCCACAAAGGGGGGAGGCTATATCCCCCGCAAAGGGGGGAGACTATATCCCACGCAAAGGCGGACGCGTTGCTAACACTTATGATAGCAATTTCACCCCCACAAAATTTCAACCCCCCACAAATTTCATACCCCCACAAATTTCACCCCCACCCCAAATTTCAACCCCCCTAAATTTCAATCCCCCCCCAAAAAATGATTGCATTTCTGTCTTCTCTCTTTTTCAAGCTTCCAGAAAATTGGAACAGAAATGGTGCCACACCAAACTGGAAGTCTTCCGACTATCTTGGAAAGACAGTACCGTGAATTATCGAAGAGCCCTCACTGCTGCTCGATCATCCTATTTTACCAACTTAATTGAGGAAAATAAGAACAATCCAAAATGTATTTTTGATACTGTTGCAAAGCTAACTAAGAAGCAACATTCCCCAAGAGAGGATGGTTTTCAATTCAGCAGTGATAAATTCATGAACTTCTTTGACAAAAAGTTAATGATCATTAGAAAGAAAATTACAGACTCCTCTTTAAATCTGCGTATTCCTCCAAAGCCCAGTTGTCCTGAGTCTGCACAACTCTGCCAGGACCTAGGATCAAGGGCGACACTCAAGTGACACATTCATGAAAATAGTAATGGCCTCTAAACCTTCAAGTTGCCCACTGGACCCTATTCCAACTAAACTACTGAAAGTGCTTGGCCATCCTATTGGCCATCCTATCCACCGTGTCACATCTGCTCCTTCAACGCTCTCTGCTGCTCATCCCGTGTCTCCTTGACCTTCCACCTCCCCCAGAGCTCTTTCCCTCTCTCTCTCTGTGTGATTGGAGACAGGTGTGCTGGAGTCAGAACAGATTCCCACCAGCTGCAACCTGTTCCATAACCAAGACCTCTACTAATACTCAGTCCTGCCACTTCCATGCTGTCAGATTGTAATCTCTGCTCAGTCAGTCTACGTTTCTAGCCGTTTGTTACTATTCAGATCCTGTTGTCCTTACCTGACACTGTTTTCCCCTCCGCTACAGTTCTGCCCTCTCTGACTCTGGTTCCTATCTCCAGTCCCACGTCTTGTCATCCTGCTACTCTGTCCTGGATTCCCCACTCTACTACTCCCTTGGATTCCCCTACAGACCTGCTTACCCTGTGCCAACCCCTCTCGCTCCAGCCGCCACCTGGTTTCCAGCAACCCGCCCAAGCTTCCCCTGACCTGCACTCCATCTCCCCCCTGTGTTTCAATAAATACCTTGGTTACTTCATCCCAGTCTCCTCGTCTGAGAATGCTCTTGGGTTCCCCTGTTCCACTCTCCGCGTAACACACCGGATGTGTACCAAGCTCACTAAAAGTGGCAGTAATAAAGCCTCTCTTGAAAAAGCCAAACCTTGACCCAGTTTTTAAAAATATTTTCTAGAGTCACTGACGCGATCTTCCTGTCCAGGTTTGGTGCCCCTCTTGGGTTCGTGCCGTGGGGGATATCTTCATGGGCTATACTCGGCCATGTCTCAGGGTAGTAAGTTGGTGGTTTGAAGATATCTTTTTAGTGGTGTGGTGGGTGGGGTTATATCCTGCCTGTTTGGCCCTGTCTGGGGGTGTCCTCGGATGGGGCCACAGTGTCTCCTGACCCCTCCTGTCTCAGCCTCCAGTATTTATGCTGCAGTAGTTTGTGTCGGGGGGGCTAGGGTCAGTTTGTTATATCTGGAGTACTTCTCCTGTCCTATTCGGTGTCCTGTGTGAATTTAAGTGTGCTCTCTCTAATTCTCTTTCTTTCTCTCTCTCAGAGGACCATGCCTCAGGACTACCTGGCCTGATGACTCCTCATTGTCCCCAGTCCACCTGGTCGTGCTGCTGCTCCAGTTTCAACTGTTCTGCCTAAGGCTATGGAACCCTGACCTGTTCACTGGACGTGCTACCTCGTCCAATACCTGCTGTTTTCAACACACTCTCTCCCTGCTGTCTCTAACTCTGAATGATCGGCTATGAAAAGCCAACTGGCCTTTACTCCTGATGTGCTGACTTGCTGCACCCTCTACAACCACTGTGATTATTAATATCTGACCCTGCTGGTCATCTATGAACATTTGAATATCTTGGCTATGTTATGTTATAATCTCCACCGGCACAGCCAAAAGAGAACTGGCCACACTTCAGAGCCTGGTTTCTTCCTAGGTTCCGGCCTTTCTAGGAGTTTTTCCTAGCCACCGTGCTTCTACACCTGCATTGCTTGCTGTTTGGAGTTTTAGGCAGGGTTTCTGTACAGCACTTTGAGATATCAGCTGATGTAAAAAGGGCTTTATAAATACATTTGATTGATTGAATGGTGGACAGGTTTGACCGCTAGGTGTTATGGGTATTATGACACCTCCACTGTTGTGCTCTATGGAACAGATACAAAGACCAGTCCTCTATCCATCTCTATGGACTATATTCATTGTTAACGTTGTAATATTTCAGACAGTCAAACTCCTCCACAAGAGCAAAAATATATTTAATATTCATATTTGTAACATCGTCGACATGAATTAATTAATGGATAATAATGCAGATATGTAGAGTACATAAGTTAAAATAACAGGTGGTAGAGAAACATGGAGGAGGAGGAGGTCTACAGCTGTCTATATCAACAGTTTAACAGGTGGTAGAGAAACATGGAGGAGGAGGAGGACGTCTACAGCTGTCTATATCAACAGTTTAACAGGTGGTAGAGAAACATGGAGGAGGAGGAGGTCTACAGCTGTCTATATCAACAGTTTAACAGGTGGTAGAGAAACATGGAGGAGGAGGACGTCTACAGCTGTCTATATCAACAGTTTAACAGGTGGTAGAGAAACATGGAGGAGGATGTCTACAGCTGTCTATATCAACAGTTTAACAGGTGGTAGAGAAACATGGAGGAGGAGGATGTCTACAGCTGTCTATATCAACAGTTAACAGGTGGTAGAGAAACATGGAGGAGGAGGTCTACAGCTGTCTATATCAACAGTTTAACAGGTGGTAGAGAAACATGGAGGAGGAGGTCTACAGCTGTCTATATCAACAGTTTAACAGGTGGTAGAGAAACATGGAGGAGGAGGAGGACGTCTACAGCTGTCTATATCAACAGTTCAACAGGTGGTAGAGAAACATGGAGGAGGAGGAGGACGTCTACAGCTGTCTATATCAACAGTTTAACAGGTGGTAGAGAAACATGGAGGAGGAGGAGGACGTCTACAGCTGTCTATATCAACAGTTTAACAGGTGGTAGAGAAACATGGAGGAGGAGGACGTCTACAGCTGTCTATATCAACAGTTTAACAGGTGGTAGAGAAACATGGAGGAGGAGGAGGACGTCTACAGCTGTCTATGTCAACAGTTTAACAGGTGGTAGAGAAACATGGAGGAGGAGGATGTCTACAGCTGTCTATAGCAACAGTTTAACAGGTGGAAGAGAAACATGGAGGAGGACGACGTCTACAGCTGTCTATATCAACAGTTTGACAGGTGGTAGAGAAACATGGAGGAGGAGGACGTCTACAGCTGTCTATATCAACAGACAGGTGGTAGAGAAACATGGAGGACGCGTCTACAGCTGTCTATATCAACAGTTTAACAGGTGGTAGAGAAACATGGAGGAGGAGGTGGACGTCTACAGCTGTCTATATCAACAGTTTAACAGGTGGTAGAGAAACATGGAGGAGGAGGACGTCTACAGCTGTCTATCAACAGTTTAACAGGTGGAAGAGAAACATGGAGGAGGAGGACGTCTACAGCTGTCTATATCAACAGTTTAACAGGTGGTAGAGAAACATGGAGGAGGAGGACATGTACAGCTGTCTATATCAACAGTTCGACAGGTGGTAGAGAAACATGGAGGAAGAGGACGTCTACAGCTGTCTATATCAACAGTTTAACAGGTGGTAGAGAAACATGGAGGAGGACGTCTACAGCTGTCTATATCAACAGTTTAACAGGTGGTAGAGAAACATGGAGGAGGAGGAGGTCTACAGCTGTCTATATCAACAGTTTAACAGGTGGTAGAGAAACATGGAGGAGGAGGATGTCTACAGCTGTCTATAGCAACAGTTTAACAGGTGGAAGAGAAACATGGAGGAGGAGGACGTCTACAGCTGTCTATATCAACAGTTTGACAGGTGGTAGAGAAACATGGAGGAGGAGGACGTCTACAGCTGTCTATATCAACAGTTCGACAGGTGGTAGAGAAACATGGAGGAAGAGGACGTCTACAGCTGTCTATATCAACAGTTTAACAGGTGGTAGAGAAACATGGAGGAGGACGTCTACAGCTGTCTATATCAACAGTTTAACAGGTGGTAGAGAAACATGGAGGAGGAGGACGTCTACAGCTGTCTATATCAACAGTTTAACAGGTGGTAGAGAAACATGGAGGAGGAGGAGGACGTCTACAGCTGTCTATATCAACAGTTTAACAGGTGGTAGAGAAACATGGAGGAGGAGGACGTCTACAGCTGTCTATCAACAGTTTAACAGGTGGAAGAGAAACATGGAGGAGGAGGACGTCTACAGCTGTCTATATCAACAGTTTAACAGGTGGTAGAGAAACATGGAGGAGGAGGATGTGTACAGCTGTCTATATCAACAGTTCGACAGGTGGTAGAGAAACATGGAGGAAGAGGACGTCTACAGCTGTCTATATCAACAGTTTAACAGGTGGTAGAGAAACATGGAGGAGGAGGACGTCTACAGCTGTCTATATCAACAGTTTAACAGGTGGTAGAGAAACATGGAGGAGGAGGACGTCTACAGCTGTCTATCAACAGTTTAACAGGTGGTAGAGAAACATGGAGGAGGAGGACGTCTACAGCTGTCTATATCAACAGTTTAACAGGTGGTAGAGAAACATGGAGGAGGAGGACGTCTACAGCTGTCTATCAACAGTTTAACAGGTGGAAGAGAAACATGGAGGAGGAGGACGTCTACAGCTGTCTATATCAACAGTTTAACAGGTGGTAGAGAAACATGGAGGAGGAGGACGTGTACAGCTGTCTATATCAACAGTTCGACAGGTGGTAGAGAAACATGGAGGAAGAGGACGTCTACAGCTGTCTATATCAACAGTTTAACAGGTGGTAGAGAAACATGGAGGAGGACGTCTACAGCTGTCTATATCAACAGTTTGACAGGTGGTAGAGAAACATGGAGGAGGAGGAGGACGTCTACAGCTGTCTATATGAACAGTTTAACAGGTGGTAGAGAAACATGGAGGAGGAGGACGTCTACAGCTGTCTATATCAACAGTTTGACAGGTGATAGAGAAACATGAAGGAGGAGGAGGACGTCTACAGCTGTCTATATGAACAGTTTAACAGGTGGTAGAGAAACATGGAGGAGGAGGACGTCTACAGCTGTCTATATCAACAGTTTGACAGGTGATAGAGAAACATGGAGGAGGAGGACGTCTACAGCTGTCTATATCAACAGTTTAACAGGTGGTAGAGAAACATGGAGGAGGAGGACGTCTACAGCTGTCTATATCAACAGTTTAACAGGTGGAAGAGAAACATGGAGGAGGAGGACGTCTACAGCTGTCTATATCAACAGTTTGACAGGTGGTAGAGAAACATGGAGGAGGAGGAGGACGTCTACAGCTGTCTATATCAACAGTTTGACAGGTGGAAGAAGAGAAACATGGAGGAGGAGGAGGACGTCTACAGCTGTCTATATCAACAGTTTGACAGGTGGAAGAGAAACATGGAGGAGGAGGACGTCTACAGCTGTCTATATCAACAGTTTGACAGGTGGAAGAGAAACATGGAGGAGGAGGACGTCTACAGCTGTCTATATCAACAGTTTAACAGGTGGAAGAGAAACATGGAGGAGTGGATTATGTCCCTGGCTCCCGTTCCCCTATCACAGGAGGTTG
>NC_088413.1:6643184-6645684 GCF_034236695.1 Oncorhynchus nerka | reverse complement strand
CAACCAATACATCAACCAACCAATACATCAATCAACCAATACATCAACCAACCAATACATCAATCAATACATCAATACACCAACCAATACATCAACCAACCAATACATCAATCAACCGATACATCAACCAATACATCAATCAACCGATACATCAATACATCAATACACCAACCAATACATCAATACATCAATACACCAATACATCAATACACCAATACATCAATACACCAATCAATACATCAACCAACCAATATATCAACCAACCAATACATCAATCAATACATCAACCAACCAATACACCAACCAATACATCAACCAACCAATACATCAATCAATACATCAACCAACCAATACACCAATCAATACATCAACCAACCAATACATCATCCAACCAATACATCAACCAACCAATACATCAATCAATACATCAACCAACCAATACATCAATCAATACATCAATACACCAACCAATACATCAACCAACCAATACATCAATCAACCAATACATCAATACACCAACCAATACATCAATACACCAACCAATACATCAATACATCAATACACCAACCAATACATCAATACACCAATACATCAATACACCAATACATCAATACATCAACCAACCAAAACATCAACCAACCAATACATCAATCAATACATCAACCAACCAATACACCAATCAATACATCAACCAACCAATACATCAATACACCAATACATCAACCAACCAACACATCAACCAATACATCAACCAATACATCAACCAATACATCAATCAACCAATACATCAATCAACCAATACATCAACCAACCAATACATCAACCAATACATCAACCAATACATCAACCAACCAATACATCAATCAACCAATACATCAATCAACCAATACATCAACCAACCAATACATCAACCAACCAATACATCAATCAATACATCAATACACCAACCAATACATCAACCAACCAATACATCAATCAACCAATACATCAACCAACCAATACATCAATCAACCGATACATCAATACACCAACCAATACATCAACCAACCAATATATCAATCAACCGATACATCAATACATCAATACACCAACCAATACATTAATCAATACATCAACCAATACATCAACCAACCAACCATCAACCAACCAATCAATACACCAACCAATACATTAATCAATCCATAATCACAGCATCAGGTATCATCAACTGGCCCCCAGGAGTGCAGTTCTATCCTAGTAGAGGATGCTGGGTAGTGTTATAGCAGTAGAGGATGCTGGGTAATGGGATAGCAGTAGAGTATGCTGGGTATTGTTATAGCAGTAGAGGATGCTGGGTAGTGTTATAGCAGTAGAGGATGCTGGGTAGTGTTATAGCGGTAGAGGATGCTGGGTAGTGTTATACCAGTAGAGGATGCTGGGTTATGGGATAGCAGTAGAGTATGCTGGGTATTGTAGTGGGATAGCAGTAGAGGATGTGTAGTTCTACCTTAACCAGGATGTATGAGTGGAGGATGCTGGGTAGTGTAGTTCTACCTTAACCAGGATGTATGAGTGGGGGATGCTGGGTAGTTTAGCCACACCCATGTATACGATTGATCACAGAGCCGTGCAATCTTATTGTGAAGTGGAAGCGTCTAGGAGCAACAACGGCTCAGCCGCGAAGTGGTAAGCCACACAAGCTCACAGAACGGGACCGCCGAGTGCTGAAGCGCGTAAAAATTGTCTGTTGCAACACTGAGTTCCAAACTGCCTCTGGAAGCAACACCTCACTACAGAGTTCCAAACTGCCTCTGGAAGCAACCCCTCACTACAGAGTTCCAAACTGCCTCTGGAAGCAACACCTCACTACAGAGTTCCAAACTGCCTCTGGAAGCAACACCTCACTACAGAGTTCCAACTGCCTCTGGAAGCAACACCTCACTACAGAGTTCCAAACTGCCTCTGGAAGCAACACCTCACTACAGAGTTCCAAACTGCCTCTGGAAGCAACACCTCACTACAGAGTTCCAAACTGCCTCTGGAAGCAACACCTCACTACAGAGTTCCAAACTGCCTCTGGAAGCAACACCTCACTACAGAGTTCCAAACTGCCTCTGGAAGCAACCCCTCACTACAGAGTTCCAAACTGCCTCTGGAAGCAACCCCTCACTACAGAGATCCAAACTGCCTCTGGAAGCAACCCCTCACTACAGAGTTCCAAACTGCCTCTGGAAGCAACACCTCACTACAGAGTTCCAAACTGCCTCTGGAAGCAACGTCAGAACAAGAACTGTTTGTCGGGAGCTTCTCGAAATGGGTTTCCATGGCCGAGCAGCCGCACACAAGCCTAAGATAGCAGTAGAGGATATTGGGTAGTGCAGTGGTATAGTAGTAGAGGATGCTGGGTAGTGTAGTGGTATAGCAGTAGAGGATGCTGGCTAATGTAGCGGTATAGCAGTAGAGGATGCTGGATAGTGTAGTGGTATAGCAGTAGAGGATGCTGGCTAATGTAGCGGTATAG
>NC_088413.1:6623184-6635684 GCF_034236695.1 Oncorhynchus nerka | reverse complement strand
CTAACCCATACTCTTAACCCTAAACCCTAGTTCCTAACCCATACTCTTAACCCTAAACCCTAGTTCCTAACCCATACTCTTAACCCTAGTTCCTAACCTATACTCTTAACCCTAAACCCTAGTTCCTAACCTATACTCTTAACCCTAAACCCTAGTTCCTAACCTGTACTCTTAACCCTAGTTCCTAACCTATACTCTTAACCCTAGTTCCTAACCTATACTCTTAACCCTAGTTCCTAACCCATACTCTTAACCCTAGTTCCTAACCTATACTCTTAACCCTAGTTCCTAACCCATACTCTTAACCCTAGTTCCTAACCCATACTCTTAACCCTAGTTCCTAACCCATACTCTTAACCCTAGTTCCTAACCTATACTCTTAAACCTAAACCCTAGTTCCTAACCTATACTCTTAACCCTAGTTCCTAACCCTAACCCTAGTTCCTAACCTATACTCTTAACCCTAGTTCCTAACCCTAGTTCCTAACCTATACTCTCAACCCTAGTTCCTAACCTATACTCTCAACCCTAGTTCCTAACCTATACTCTTAACCCTAGTTCCTAATCCATACTCTTAACCCTAGTTCCTAACCCTAACCCTAGTTCCTAACCTATACTCTCAACCCTAGTTCCTAACCTATACTCTTAACCCTAGTTCCTAACCTATACTCTTAACCCTAGTTCCTAACCTATACTCTTAACCCTAGTTCCTAACCCTAACCCCTAGTTCCTAACCTATACTCTTAACCCTAGTTCCTAACCCTAAACCCTAGTTCCTAACCTATACTCTTAACCCTAGTTCCTAACCCTAAACCCTAGTTCCTAACCTATACTCTTAACCCTAGTTCCTAACCTATACTCTTAACCCTAGTTCCTAACCTATACTCTTAACCCTAGTTCCTAACCTATACTCTTAACCCTAGTTCCTAACCTATACTCTTAACCCTAGTTCCTAACCCCTACTCTTAACCCTAACCCCTAGTTCCTAACCCATACTCTTAACCCTAGTTCTAACCCATACTCCTAACCCTAGTTCCTAACCCATACTCTTAACCCTAGTTCCTAACCTATACTCTTAACCCTAGTTCCTAACCCATACTCTTAACCCTAGTTCCTAACCTATACTCTTAACCCTAGTTCCTAACCTATACTCTTAACCCTAGTTCCTAACCTATACTCTTAACCCTAGTTCCTAACCTATACTCTTAACCCTAGTTCCTAACCCATACTCTTAACCCTAGTTCCTAACCTATACTCTTAACCCTAGTTCCTAACCCATACTCTTAACCCTAGTTCCTAACCTATACTCTTAACCCTAGTTCCTAACCTATACTCTTAACCCTAGTTCCTAACCTATACTCTTAACCCTAGTTCCCAACCTATACTCCTAACCCTAGTTCCTAACCCCTAGTTCCTAACCCATACTCTTAACCCTAGTTCCTAACCCCTAGTTCCTAACCTATACTCTTAACCCTAGTTCCTAACCCCTAGTTCCTAACCCATACTCTTAACCCTAGTTCCTAACCCATACTCTTAACCCTAGTTCCTAACCTATACTCTTAACCCTAACCCCTAGTTCCTAACCCATACTCTTAACCCTAGTTCCTAACCTATACTCTTAACCCTAGTTCCTAACCCATACTCTTAACCCTAGTTCCTAACCTATACTCTTAACCCTAGTTCCTAACCTATACTCTTAACCCTAGTTCCTAACCTATACTCTTAACCCTAGTTCCTAACCTATACTCTTAACCCTAGTTCCTAACCCATACTCTTAACCCTAGTTCCTAACCTATACTCTTAACCCTAGTTCCTAACCCATACTCTTAACCCTAGTTCCTAACCTATACTCTTAACCCTAGTTCCTAACCTATACTCTTAACCCTAGTTCCTAACCTATACTCTTAACCCTAGTTCCTAACCTATACTCCTAACCCTAGTTCCTAACCCCTAGTTCCTAACCCATACTCTTAACCCTAGTTCCTAACCCCTAGTTCCTAACCTATACTCTTAACCCTAGTTCCTAACCCCTAGTTCCTAACCCATACTCTTAACCCTAGTTCCTAACCCATACTCTTAACCCTAGTTCCTAACCCATACTCTTAACCCTAGTTCCTAACCTATACTCTTAACCCTAACCCCTAGTTCCTAACCCATACTCTTAACCCTAGTTCCTAACCCATACTCTTAACTCTAGTTCCTAACCTATACTCTTAACCCTAACCCCTAGTTCCTAACCCATACTCTTAACCCTAGTTCCTAACCTATACTCTTAACCCTAGTTCCTAACCCTAGTTCCTAACCCTAGTTCCTAACCCATACTCTTAACCCTAGTTCCTAACCTATACTCTTAACCCTAGTTCCTAACCCATACTCTTAACCCTAGTTCCTAACCTATACTCTTAACCCTAGTTCCTAACCTATACTCTTAACCCTAGTTCCTAACCCTAACCCCTAGTTCCTAACCTATACTCTTAACCCTAGTTCCTAACCTATACTCTTAACCCTAGTTCCTAACCCTAACCCCTAGTTCCTAACCTATACTCTTAACCCTAGTTCCTAACCCTAACCCCTAGTTCCTAACCTATACTCTTAACCCTAGTTCCTAACCCTAGTTCCTAACCAATACTCTTAACCCTAACCCCTAGTTCCTAACCCTAGTTCCTAACCCTAGTTCCTAACCCCTAGTTCCTAACCTATACTCTTAACCCCTAGTTCCTAACCTATACTCTTAACCCTAGTTCCTAACCCCTAGTTCCTAACCTATACTCTTAACCCCTAGTTCCTAACCTATACTCTTAACCCTAGTTCCTAACCCCTAGTTCCTAACCTATACTCTTAACCCTAGTTCCTAACCCTAGTTCCTAACCCTAGTTCCTAACCCTAGTTCCTAACCTATACTCTTAACCCTAGTTCCTAACCCCTAGTTCCTAACCAATACTCTTAACCCTAGTTCCTAACCCCTAGTTCCTAACCAATACTCTTAACCCTAGTTCCTAACCCCTAGTTCCTAACCCATACTCTTAACCCTAGTTCCTAACCAATACTCTTAACCCTAGTTCCTAACCCCTAGTTCCTAACCCCTAGTTCCTAACCCTAGTTCCTAACCTATACTCTTAACCCTAGTTCCTAACCCCTAGTTCCTAACCCCTAGTTCCTAACCTATACTCTTAACCCTAGTTCCTAACCCCTAGTTCCTAACCCCTAGTTCCTAACCTATACTCTTAACCCTAAACCTAAAACTAATCTTAGCTCCTAACCATAATTCTAACCTTAACCCCCCTAGAAACAGTTAAACACACACACACACACACTCCTGTCACCGTCTCTATAGCCATCTCGATGGCCAGGTTGTCATCAGTGTTGGGACATTTCAGGAAGTGCTTCAGGGCCTGAGAGAGAGAGAGAGATAGACAGACGGAGAGGGAGAGAGAGAGAGAGAGAGAGAGAGAGAGAGAGAAGAGGGGTGAGTGAGTGAATGGGCCAATTTATTAATGGGGGGTGGATGGATGAATGGATGGATGCATAGATAGATAGATAGATAGATGAGTACTTTGCTGTACTGATAGATAGACAGACAGAAGGGATAGATATAGATAGATAGATAGATAGATAGATAGATAGATAGATAGATAGATACAGTAGATAGATAGATAGATAGACAGAAGGGATAGATATAGATAGAGATAGATAGATAGATAGATAGATAGATAGATAGATAGATAGATAGATAGATGAGTACTTTGCTGTACTGGCCACACTTGTGGAAGAACCTCCCAGCCTGCAGGTGTTTGTTCTCCCCCTGGAAGTAGAGAGCCATACTCTGGTAGTCCTCCTGGGTGGCCTCAGAGCCTGTACACACACACACACACACACACACACACACACACACACACATAAATATTCACTACTTTCCACTGACTATGAATGCATCAACACTAACAGAGTACATCTGATAGACTCCCTCCTCCCACACACTCACCCCCCCTCCTCTCAGCCCACAGACTCCCTCCTCCCACACACTCACCCCCTCCTCTCAGCCCACAGACTCCCTCCTCCCACACACTCACCCCTCCTCCTCTCAGCCCACAGACTCCCTCCTCCCACACACTCACCCCCCTCCTCTCAGCCCACAGACTCCCTCCTCCCATACACTCACCCCCTCCTCTCAGCCCACAGACTCCCTCCTCCCACACACTCACCCCCTCCTCTCAGCCCACAGACTCCCTCCTCCCACACACTCACCCCCCCCTCCTCTCAGCCCACAGACTCCCTCCTCCCACACACTCACCCCCTCCTCTCAGCCCCCAGACACCCCCTCCTCTCAGCCCCCAGACACCCCCTCCTCTCAGCCCCCAGACACCCCCTCCTCCTCCCAGCCCCCCTCCTCTCAGCCCCCAGACACCCCCCAGACAGAGAGACTGACTGATGATATCAGCGTAGCTGACCATCCCCTCCTCCCCCCCCCACAGACAGAGAGACTGACTGATGATATCAGCGTAGCTGTCCATCCTCTCCTCCCCCCCACAGACAGAGAGACTAACTGATGATATCAGCGTAGCTGTCCATCCTCTCCTCCCCCCACAGACAGAGAGACTGACTGATGATATCAGCGTAGCTGTCCATCCCCTCCTCCCCCCTCCCCACAGACAGAGAGACTAACTGATGATATCAGCGTAGCTGTCCATCCCCTCCTCCCCCCCCACAGACAGAGAGACTAACTGATGATATCAGCGTAGCTGTCTACCCCCCCCCCCACAGACAGAGAGACTGACTGATGATATCAGCGTAGCTGTCCATCCCCCCTCCCCCCCACAGACAGAGAGACTGACTGATGATATCAGCGTAGCTGTCCATCCCCCCTCCCCCCCACAGACAGAGAGACTAACTGATGATATCAGCGTAGCTGTCCATCCCCTCCCCTCCCCCCCCACAGACAGAGACTAACTGATGATATCAGCGTAGCTGTCCATCCCCTCCCCCCCCACAGACAGAGAGACTGACTGATGATATCAGCGTAGCTGTCCATCTGCCCGTGTTGCTGAGCCAGCTGGAAGGCCTCGTCGTTACAGTGGGACAACACCAGGAACTGGATGGCTGAGCCGTAGTCACTGAGACGCAGGAAGAACCTGAAACACACACACACACACACATAAACACACCAGGAACTGGATGGCTGAGCCGTAGTCACTGAGACGCAGGAAGAACCTGAAACACACACACACACACAGAGACATAAACACACCAGGAACTGGATGGCTGAGCCGTAGTCACTGAGACGCAGGAAGAACCTGAAACACACACACACAGACATGAACACACACACACACACACACACACAGACAGAGACATAAACACACCAGGAACTGGATGGCTGAGCCGTAGTCACTGAGACGCAGGAAGAACCTGAAACACACACACACACACACACAGACATAAACACACACACACACAGAGACATAAACACACACACACACACACAGACAGACATAAACACACCAGGAACTGGATGGCTGAGCCGTAGTCACTGAGACGCAGGCAGAACCTGAAACACACACACACACAGAGACATAAACACACACACACACACCCACACACACAGACATAAACACACACACACAGAGACACACACAAACACAGATAGACATAAAAACACACACACACACACACACACACACAGATAGACATAAACACACACACACACACACACACACAGATAGACATAAACACACACACACAAACACCACTTAGAATCATAATAAAAGTAGAGTCTGTCTCGCTGCATGACTGTCTGTCTCGCTGCCTGTCTGTCTGTCTCGCTGCCTGTCTGTCTGTCTCGCTGACTGACTGTCTGTCTCGCTGCCTGTCTGTCTGTCTCGCTGACTGACTGTCTGTCTCGCTGCCTGTCTGTCTGTCTCGCTGCCTGTCTGTCTGTCTCGCTGACTGACTGTCTGTCTCGCTGACTGTCTGTCTGTCTGTCTCGCTGACTGTCTGTCTGTCTGTCTCGCTGCCTGTCTGTCTGTTTCGCTGACTGACTGACTGTCTCGCTGACTGTCTGTCTGTCTCGCTGACTGTCTGTCTGTCTCGCTGACTGTCTGTCTGTCTCGCTGACTGTCTGTCTGTCTCGCTGACTGACTGTCTGTCTCGCTGACTGACTGTCTGTCTCGCTGACTGTCTGTCTGTCTCGCTGCCTGCCTGACTGTCTCGCTGCCTGCCTGACTGTCTCGCTGCCTGACTGTCTGTCTCGCAGCCTGTCTGTCTGTCTCACTGTCTGTCTCGCTGCCTGACTGTCTGTCTCGCTGCCTGACTGTCTGTCTCGCTGCATGACTGTCTGTCTCGCTGCCTGACTGTCTGTCTCGCAGCCTGTCTGTCTGTCTCACTGTCTGTCTCGCTGCCTGACTGTCTGTCTCGCTAACTGACTGTCTGTCTCGCTAACTGACTGTCTGTCTCGCTGCCTGACTGTCTGTCTCGCTGCCTGACTGTCTGTCTCGCAGCCTGTCTGTCTCACTGTCTGTCTCGCAGCCTGTCTGTCTGTCTCACTGTCTGTCTCGCTGCCTGACTGTCTGTCTCGCTGCCTGACTGTCTGTCTCGCTGCCTGACTGTCTGTCTCGCTGCCTGACTGTCTGTCTCACTGCCTGACTGTCTGTCTCGCAGCCTGTCTGTCTGTCTCACTGTCTGGCTCGCTGCCTGACTGTCTGTCTCGCTGCATGACTGTCTGTCTCGCTGCCTGACTGTCTGTCTCGCTGCCTGACTGTCTGTCTCGCAGCCTGTCCGTTTGTCTCGCAGCCTGTCTGTCTGTCTCACTGTCTGTCTCGCTAACTGACTGTCTGTCTCACTGCATGACTGTCTGTCTCGCTGACTGACTGTCTGTCTCGCTGCCTGACTGTCTGTCTCGCTGCCCGACTGTCTGTCTCGCAGACTGACTGTCTGTCTCGCAGCCTGTCCGTCTGTCTCGCAGCCTGTCTGTCTGTCTCAACGTCTGTCTGTCTCGCTGCCTGACTGTCTGCCTCGCTGCCTGTCTGTCTGTCTCGCAGCCTGTCTGTCTCACTGTCTGTCTGTCTCGCTGCCTGACTGTCTCGCTGCCTGTCTGTCTGTCTCGCTAACTGACTGTCTCGCTGACTGACTGTCTCGCTGCCTGACTGTCTGTCTGTCTGGCAGCCTGTCTGTCTGTCTGTCTCGCTGCATGACTGTCTGTCTCGCTGCCTGACTGTCTGTCTCGCTGCCTGACTGTCTGTCTCGCTGCCTGACTGTCTGTCTCGCAGCCTGTCTGTCTGTCTCGCAGCCTGTCTGTCTGTCTCGCAGCCTGTCTGTCTGTCTCGCTGACTGACTGTCTCGCTGCCTGACTGTCTGTCTGTCTCGCAGCCTGTCTGTCTGTCTCGCTGCATGACTGTCTGTCTCGCTGCCTGACTGTCTGTCTCGCTGCCTGACTGTCTGTCTCGCAGCCTGTCTGTCTGTCTCGCAGCCTGTCTGTCTGTCTCGCAGCCTGTCTGTCTGTCTCGCTGACTGACTGTCTGTCTCGCTGCCTGCCTGACTGTCTCGCTGCCTGACTGTCTGTCTCGCTGCCTGACTGTCTGTCTCGCAGCCTGTCTGTCTCGCAGCCTGTCTGTCTGTCTCGCAGCCTGTCTGTCTGTCTCGTTGACTGACTGTCTGTCTCGCTGCCTGACTGTCTGTCTCGCTGCCTGACTGTCTCACTGCCTGACTGTCTGTCTCGCTGACTGACTGTCTCGCAGCCTGTCTGTCTGTCTGTGTCGCAGCCTGTCTGTCTGTCTCACTGTCTGTCTCGCTGCCTGACTGTCTGTCTCGCTGCCTGACTGTCTCGCTGCCTGACTGTCTGTCTCGCTGCCTGACTGTCTGTCAGCCTGTCTGACTGTCTGTCTCGCTGCCTGTCTGTCTGTCTCACTGTCTGTCTCGCTCTGACTGTCTGTCTGTCTGTCTCGCTGCCTGACTGTCTGTCTCGCTGACTGACTGTCTGTCCCTCTGACTGTGTGTCTGTCCCTCTGACTGTGTGTCTGTCCCTCTGACTGTGTGTCTGTCCCTCTGACTGTGTGTCTGTCCCTCTGACTGTGTGTCTGTCCCTCTGACTGTGTGTCTGTCCGTCTGTCCCCACCTGGCAACCATCTTGGCCCCGTCGATGCTCTGCGTCTCCCTGACAATGCGGACGGCGTCTTCAGGGTTGTTGAGGTGATCCAGCAACACCCGGATCACGTTGTCCCAGTCCCTGGCACTCTCATAGGCCTGGGCAGCCTCCTTAAACCTGACACATACAATATTATCCCCAGTCCCTGGCACTCTCATAGGCCTGGGCAGCCTCCTTAAACCTGACACACACAATATTACCCCCAGTCCCTGGCACTCTCATAGGCCTGGGCAGCCTCCTTAAACCTGACACACACAATATTACCCCCAGTCCCTGGCACTCTCATAGGCCTGGGCAGCCTCCTTAAACCTGACACACACAATATTACCCCCAGTCCCTGGTACTCTCATAGGCCTGTCTCCTGTCTCAATATTATCCCCCTTAAACCATAATATTATCCCAGTCCCTCACCCTGTCTCCTTAAACCATAATATTATCCCTCACACTGTCTCCTTAAACCATAATATTATCCCTCACACTGTCTCCTTAAACCATAATATTATCCCAGTCCCTCACCCTGCCTCCTTAAACCATAATATTATCCCAGTCCCTCACACTGCCTCCTTAAACCATAATATTATCCCTCACACTGTCTCCTTAAACCATAATATTATCCCTCACACTGTCTCCTTAAACCATAATATTATCCCAGTCCCTCACCCTGCCTCCTTAAACCATAATATTATCCCTCACACTGTCTCCTTAAACCATAATATTATCCCTCACACTGTCTCCTTAAACCATAATATTATCCCAGTCCATCACCCTGCCTCCTTAAACCATAATATTATCCCAGTCCCTCACACTGCCTCCTTAAACCATAATATTATCCCTCACCCTGCCTCCTTAAACCATAATATTATCCCAGTCCCTCACCCTGCCTCCTTAAACCATAATATTATCCCAGTCCCTCACACTGACTCCTTAAACCATAATATTATCCCAGTCCCTCACCCTGTCTCCTTAAACCATAATATTATCCCAGTCCATCACCCTGCCTCCTTAAACCATAATATTATCCCAGTCCCTCACACTGTCTCCTTAAACCATAATATTATCCCTCACACTGTCTCCTTAAACCATAATATTATCCCAGTCCCTCACACTGTCTCCTTAAACCATAATATTATCCCTCACACTGTCTCCTTAAACCATAATATTATCCCTCACACTGTCTCCTTAAACCATAATATTATCCCTCACACTGTCTCCTTAAACCATAATATTATCCCTCACACTGTCTCCTTAAACCATAATATTGTCCCAGTCCATCACCCTGCCTCCTTAAACCATAATATTATCCCAGTCCCTCACACTGCCTCCTTAAACCATAATATTATCCCTCACCCTGCCTCCTTAAACCATAATATTATCCCAGTCCCTCACCCTGCCTCCTTAAACCATAATATTATCCCAGTCCCTCACACTGACTCCTTAAACCATAATATTATCCCAGTCCCTCACCCTGTCTCCTTAAACCATAATATTATCCCAGTCCCTCACCCTGTCTCCTTAAACCATAATATTATCCCAGTCCATCACCCTGCCTCCTTAAACCATAATATTATCCCAGTCCCTCACACTGTCTCCTTAAACCATAATATTATCCCAGTCCCTCACCCTGTCTCCTTAAACCATAATATTATCCCAGTCCCTCACCCTGTCTCCTTAAACCATAATATTATCCCAGTCCATCACCCTGCCTCCTTAAACCATAATATTATCCCAGTCCCTCACACTGTCTCCTTAAACCATAATATTATCCCTCACACTGTCTCCTTAAACCATAATATTATCCCTCACACTGTCTCCTTAAACCATAATATTATCCCTCACACTGCCACCTTAAACCATAATATTATCCCAGTCCCTCACCCTGTCTCCTTAAACCATAATATTATCCCTCACACTGTCTCCTTAAACCATAATATTATCCCTCACACTGTCTCCTTAAACCATAATATTATCCCTCACACTGCCTCCTTAAACCATAATATTATCCCAGTCCTTCACCCTGTCTCCTTAAACCATAATATTATCCCAGTCCCTCACACTGCCTCCTTAAACCATAATATTATCCCAGTCCCTCACACTGCCTCCTTAAACCATAATATTATCCCTCACACTGTCTCCTTAAACCATAATATTATCCCTCACACTGTCTCCTTAAACCATAATATTATCCCTCACCCTGTCTCCTTAAACCATAATATTATCCCAGTCCCTCACACTGTCTCCTTAAACCATAATATTATCCCTCACCCTGTCTCCTTAAACCATAATATTATCCCAGTCCCTCACACTGTCTCCTTAAACCATAAAATTATCCCAGTCCCTCACACTGCCTCCTTAAACCATAATATTATCCCTCACACTGTCTCCTTAAACCATAATATTATCCCAGTCCCTCACACTGTCTCCTTAAACCATAAAATTATCCCAGTCCCTCACACTGCCTCCTTAAACCATAATATTATCCCTCACACTGTCTCCTTAAACCATAATATTATCCCAGTCCCTCACACTCTCCTTAAACCATAAAATTATCCCAGTCCCTCACACTGTCTCCTTAAACCATAATATTATCCCAGTCCCTCACACTGCCTCCTTAAACCATAATATTATCCCAGTCCCTCACACTGCCTCCTTAAACCATAATATTATCCCAGTCCCTCACACTGCCTCCTTAAACCATAATATTATCCCAGTCCCTCACACTGACTCCTTAAACCATAATATTATCCCTCACACTGCCTCCTTAAACCATAATATTATCCCAGTCCCTCACACTGACTCCTTAAACCATAATATTAGCCCTCACACTGCCTCCTTAAACCATAATATTATCCCAGTCCCTCACACTGCCTCCTTAAACCATAATATTATCCCTCACACTGCCTCCTTAAACCATAATATTATCCCAGTCCCTCACACTGCCTCCTTAAACCATAATATTATCCCAGTCCCTCACACTGCCTCCTTAAACCATAATATTATCCCAGTCCCTCACACTGCCTCCTTAAACCATAATATTATCCCTCACACTGCCCCCTTAAACCATAATATTATCCCTCACACTGTCTCCTTAAACCATAATATTATCCCAGTCCCTCGCCCTGTCTCCTTAAACCATAATATTATCCCTCACACTGCCCCCTTAAACCATAATATTATCCCTCACACTGTCTCCTTAAACCATAATATTATCCCAGTCCCTCACCCTGTCTCCTTAAACCATAATATTATCCCTCACACTGCCTCCTTAAACCATAATATTATCCCTCACCCTGTCTCCTTAAACCATAATATTATCCCTCACACTGCCTCCTTAAACCATAATATTATCCCAGTCCCTCACACTGCCTCCTTAAACCATAATATTATCCCTCACACTGTCTCCTTAAACCATAATTTTATCCCAGTCCCTCACACTGCCTCCTTAAACCATAATATTATCCCTCACACTGTCTCCTTAAACCATAATATTATCCCAGTCCCTCACCCTGTCTCCTTAAACCATAATATTATCCCTCACACTGTCTCCTTAAACCATAATATTATCCCTCACACTGGCTCCTTAAACCATAATATTATCCCTCACACTGCCTCCTTAAACCATAATATTATCCCAGTCCCTCACACTGTCTCCTTAAACCATAATATTATCCCTCACACTGGCTCCTTAAACCATAATATTATCCCAGTCCCTCACACTGTCTCCTTAAACCATAATATTATCCCAGTCCCTCACACTGTCTCCTTAAACCATAATATTATCCCTCACACTGTCTCCTTAAACCATAATATTATCCCAGTCCCTCACACTGTCTCCTTAAACCATAATATTATCCCTCACACTGCCTCCTTAAACCATAATATTATCCCAGTCCCTCACACTGTCTCCTTAAACCATAATATTATCCCAGTCCCTCACACTGTCTCCTTAAACCATAATATTATCCCAGTCCCTCACCCTGTCTCCTTAAACCATAATATTATCCCTCATACTGTCTCCTTAAACCATAATATTATCCCTCACACTGCCTCCTTAAACCATAATATTATCCCAGTCCCTCACACTGATTCCTTAAACCATAATATTATCCCTCACACTGCCTCCATAAACCATAATATTATCCCAGTCCCTCACACTGCCTCCTTAAACCATAATATTATCCCAGTCCCTCACACTGTCTCCTTAAACCATAATATTATCCCTCACACTGCCTCCTTAAACCATAATATTATCCCTCACACTTCCTCCTTAAACCATAATATTATCCCTCACACTGCCTCCTTAAACCATAATATTATCCCAGTCCCTCACCCTGTCTCCTTAAACCATAATATTATCCCTCACACT
>NC_088413.1:6608184-6615684 GCF_034236695.1 Oncorhynchus nerka | reverse complement strand
ACTGTCCCAATGACCAGCATCAGAGCACTGTCCCAATGACCAGCATCAGAGCACTGTCCCAATGACCAGCATCAGAGCACTGTCCCAATGACCAGCATCAGAGCACTGTCCCAATGCTGCAGGTCCCTCCTCATCTAATACACACAGAGTTATCAGACCAGCATCAGAGCACTGTCCCAATGACCAGCATCAGAGCACTGTCCCAATGACCAGCATCAGTGCACTGTCCCAATGCTGCAGGCCCCTCCTCATCTAATACACACAGAGTTATCAGACCAGCATCAGAGCACTGTCCCAATGACCAGCATCAGAGCACTGTCCCAATGACCAGCATCAGAGCACTGTGCCAATGACCAGCATCAGAGCACTGTCCTAATGCTGCAGGTCCCTCCTCATCTAATACACACAGAGTTATCAGACCAGCATCAGAACACTGTCCCAATGACCAGCATCAGAACACTGTCCCAATGACCAGCATCAGAGCACTGTCCCAATGACCAGCATCAGAGCACTGTGCCAATGACCAGCATCAGAGCACTGTCCTAATGCTGCAGGTCCCTCCTCATCTAATACACACAGAGTTATCAGACCAGCATCAGAACACTGTCCCAATGACCAGCATCAGAGCACTGTCCCAATGACCAGCATCAGAGCACTGTCCCAATGACCAGCATCAGTGCACTGTCCCAATGCTGCAGGTCCCTCATCTAATACACACAGAGTTATCAGACCAGCATCAGAGCACTGTCCCAATGACCAGCATCAGAGCACTGTCCCAATGACCAGCATCAGAGCACTGTCCTAATGCTGCAGGTCCCTCCTCATCTAATACACACATAGTTATCAGACCAGCATCAGAACACTGTCCCAATGACCAGCATCAGAGCACTGTCCCAATGACCAGCATCAGAGCACTGTCCCAATGACCAGCATCAGTGCACTGTCCCAATGCTGCAGGTCCCTCCTCTAATACACACAGAGTTATCAGACCAGCATCAGAGCACTGTGCCAATGACCAGCATCAGAACAATGTCCCAATGACCAGCATCAGAGCACTGTCCCAATGACCGGATCAGGCAGGATCAGGTAGGATCAGGTAGGATCAGGCAGGATCAGGTAGCATCAGGCAGGATCAGGTAGCATCAGGCAGGATCAGGTAGGATCAGGCAGAATCAGGCAGAACCAGGCAGGATCAGGTAGGATCAGGCAGGATCAGGTAGGATCAGGCAGGATCAGGTAGTTTCAGGCAGGATCAGGTAGCATCAGGCAGGATCAGGTAGCATCAGGCAGGATCAGGTAGATTCAGGCAGGATCAGGTAGGATCAGGTAGCATCAGGCAGGATCAGGTAGCATCAGGCAGGATCAGGTAGGATCAGGCAGGATCAGGTAGCATCAGGCAGGATCAGGTAGGATCAGGCAGGATCAGGTAGAATCAGGCAGGATCAGGTAGAAACAGGCAGGATCAGGCAGGGTCAGGTAGGATCAGGTAGCATCAGGCAGGATCAGGTAGATTCAGGCAGGATCAGGTAGGATCAGGTAGGATCAGGTAGCATCAGGCAGGATCAGGTAGGATCAGGCAGGATCAGGTAGGATCAGGTAGCATCAGGCAGGATCAGGTAGGATCAGGCAGGATCAGGTAGATTCAGGCAGGATCAGGTAGGATCAGGCAGGATCAGGTAGCATCAGGCAGGATCAGGTAGCATCAGGCAGGATCAGGTAGGATCAGGCAGGATCAGGTAGATTCAGGCAGGATCAGGTAGGATCAGGTAGGATCAGGCAGAATCAGGCAGGACCAGGCAGGATCAGGTAGCATCAGGCAGGATCAGGTAGGATCAGGCAGGATCAGGTAGATTCAGGCAGGTTCAGGTAGGATCAGGCAGGATCAGGTAGATTCAGGCAGGTTCAGGTAGGATCAGGCAGGATCAGGTAGCATCAGGCAGGATCAGGCAGGATCAGGTAGAATCAGGCAGGATCAGGTAGGATCAGGTAGCATCAGGTAGGATCAGGCAGGATCAGGTAGATTTCAGGCAGGATCAGGTAGCATCGGGCAGGATCAGGCAGGATCAGGTAGATTCAGGCAGGATCAGACAGGATCAGGTAGAATCAGGCAGGATCAGGTAGGATCAGGCAGGATCAGGTAGAATCAGGCAGGATCAGGTAGGATCAGGTAGAATCAGGCAGGATCAGGTAGCATCAGGTAGCATCAGGTAGGATCAGGCAGGATCAGGTAGATTCAGGTAGGATCAGGCAGGATCAGGTAGCATCAGGCAGGATCAGGTAGATTCAGGTAGAATCAGGTAGGATCAGGTAGCATCAGGTAGGATCAGGCAGGATCAGGTAGAATCAGGCAGGATCAGGTAGCATCGGGCTGGATCAGGCAGGATCAGGTAGAATCAGGCAGGATCAGGTAGAATCAGGCAGGATCAGGCAGAATCAGGCAGGATCAGGTAGGATCAGGTAGCATCAGGCAGGATCAGGTAGGATCAGGCAGGATCAGGTAGAATCAGGTAGGATCAGGCAGGATCAGGTAGCATCAGGCAGGATCAGATAGAATCAGGTAGCATCAGGCAGAATCAGGCAGGATCAGGTAGCATCAGGTAGCATCAGGTAGCATCGGGCTGGATCAGGCAGGATCAGGTAGAATCAGGCAGGATCAGGCAGAATCAGGCAGGACCAGGCAGGATCAGGTAGCATCAGGCAGGATCAGGTAGGATCAGGCAGGATCAGGTAGATTCAGGCAGGTTCAGGTAGGATCAGGCAGGATCAGGTAGATTCAGGCAGGTTCAGGTAGGATCAGGCAGGATCAGGTAGCATCAGGCAGGATCAGGCAGGATCAGGTAGAATCAGGCAGGATCAGGTAGGATCAGGTAGCATCAGGCAGGATCAGGTAGAATCAGGCAGGATCAGGTAGCATCGGGCAGGATCAGGCAGGATCAGGCAGGATCAGGTAGAATCAGGCAGGATCAGACAGGATCAGGTAGAATCAGGCAGGATCAGGTAGGATCAGGCAGGATCAGGTAGAATCAGGCAGGATCAGGTAGGATCAGGTAGCATCAGGCAGGATCAGGTAGCATCAGGTAGCATCAGGCAGGATCAGGTAGATTCAGGTAGGATCAGGCAGGATCAGGTAGCATCAGGCAGGATCAGGTAGATTCAGGTAGAATCAGGCAGGATCAGGTAGGATCAGGTAGCATCAGGTAGGATCAGGCAGGATCAGGTAGAATCAGGCAGGATCAGGCAGGATCAGGTAGCATCGGGCTGGATCAGGCAGGATCAGGTAGAATCAGACAGGATCAGGTAGAATCAGGCAGGATCAGGCAGAATCAGGCAGGATCAGGTAGGATCAGGTAGCATCAGGCAGGATCAGGTAGGATCAGGCAGGATCAGGTAGATTCAGGTAGGATCAGGCAGGATCAGGTAGCATCAGGCAGGATCAGGTAGAATCAGGTAGCATCAGGCAGAATCAGGCAAGATCAGGTAGGATCAGGTAGCATCAGGCAGGATCAGGTAGGATCAGGCAGGATCAGGTAGGATCAGGCAGGATCAGGCAGCATCAGGCAGGATCAGGTAGGATCAGGCAGGATCAGGTAGAATCAGGCAGGATCAGGCAGAATCAGGCAGGACCAGGCAGGATCAGGTAGCTTCAGGCAGGTTCAGGTAGGATCAGGCAGGATCAGGCAGGATCAGGCAGGATCAGGTAGATTCAGGCAGGATCAGGTAGCATCAGGCAGGATCAGGTAGGATCAGGTAGCATCGGGCAGGATCAGGTAGAATCAGACAGGATCAGGTAGAATCAGGCAGGATCAGGTAGAATCAGGCAGGATCAGGTAGGATCAGGTAGAATCAGGCAGGATCAGGTAGGATCAGGTAGGATCAGGCAGGATCAGGTAGGATCAGGCAGGATCAGGTAGAATCAGGTAGGATCAGGCAGGATCAGGCAGGATCAGGTAGATTCAGGCAGGATCAGGCAGGATCAGGTAGATTCAGGCAGGATCAGGTAGGATCAGGTAGCATCAGGCAGGATCAGGTAGGATCAGGCAGGATCAGGTAGAATCAGGCAGGATCAGGTAGGATCAGGTAGCATCAGGCAGGATCAGGTAGCATCAGGCAGCATCAGGTAGCATCAGGCAGGATCAGGTAGCATCAGGCAGGATCAGGTAGATTCAGGTAGGATCAAGTAGGATCAGACTCGAGTTTCGATCAAAACTCTGATCAAATCCAGACAAATCCACCTGTTTTCCCCCCCTGTCTGTAGCTCAGGACCTGAATCAAGGAACTGACTGTCTGTAGCTCAGGACCTGAATCAAGGATCTAACTGTCTGTAGCTCAGGACCTGAATCAAGGATCTGACTGTCTGTAGCTCAGGACCTGAATCAAGGATCTGACTGTCTGTAGCTCAGGACCTGAATCAAGGATCTGACTGTCTGTAGCTCAGGACCTGAATCAAGGATCTGACTGTCTGTAGCTCAGGACCTGAATCTGACTGTCTGTAGCTCAGGACCTGAATCAAGGATCTAACTGTCTGTAGCTCAGGACCTGAATCAAGGATCTGACTGTCTGTAGCTCAGGACCTGAATCAAGGATCTAACTGTCTGTAGCTCAGGACCTGAATCAAGGATCTGACTGTCTGTAGTTCAGGACCTGAATCAAGGATCTGACTGTCTGTAGCTCAGGACCTGAATCAAGGATCTGACTGTCTGTAGCTCAGGACCTGAATCAAGGATCTGACTGTCTGTAGCTCAGGACCTGAATCTGACTGTCTGTAGCTCAGGACCTGAATCAAGGATCTGACTGTCTGTAGCTCAGGACCTGAATCAAGGATCTAACTGTCTGTAGCTCAGGACCTGAATCAAGGATCTGACTGTCTGTAGCTCAGGACCCGAATCAAGGATCTGACTGTCTGTAGCTCAGGACCTGAATCAAGGATCTGACTGTCTGTAGCTCAGGACCTGAATCAAGGATCTGACTGTCTGTAGCTCAGGACCTGAATCAAGGATCTAACTGTCTGTAGCTCAGGACCTGAATCAAGGATCTGACTGTCTGTAGCTCAGGACCTGAATCAAGGATCGGACTGTCTGTAGCTCAGGACCTGAATCAAGGATCTGACTGTCTGTAGCTCAGGACCTGAATCAAGGATCTGACTGTCTGTAGCTCAGGACCTGAATCAAGGATCTGACTGTCTGTAGCTCAGGACCTGAATCAAGGATCTGACTGTGTGTAGCTCAGGACCTGAATCAAGGATCTGACTGTCTGTAGCTCAGGACCTGAATCAAGGATCTGACTGTCTGTAGCTCAGGACCTGAATCAAGGATCTGACTGTCTGTAGCTCAGGACCTGAATCAAGGATCTGACTGTCTGTAGCTCAGGACCTGAATCAAGGATCTGACTGTCTGTAGCTCAGGACCTGAATCAAGGATCTGACTGTCTGTAGCTCAGGACCTGAATCAAGGATCTGACTGTCTGTAGCTCAGGACCTGAATCAAGGATCTGACTGTCTGTAGCTCAGGACCTGAATCAAGGATCTGACTGTCTGTAGTTCAGGACCCGAATCAAGGATCTGACTGTCTGTAGCTCAGGACCCGAATCAAGGATCTGACTGTCTGTAGCTCAGGACCCGAATCAAGGATCTAACTGTCTGTAGTTCAGGACCTGAATCAAGGATCTAACTGTCTGTAGCTCAGGACCCGAATCAAGGATATGCATATTGTTGATACCATTTGAAAAGGAAACACTTTGAAGTTTGTGGAAATGTAAAATTAATGTAGGAGAATTATAACACATTAGATCTGGTGAAAGATAACACAAAGAAATAAACCTTATTTGTTGTTGTTGTTTGTACCATCATCGTTGAAATGCAAGAGAAAGGCCATCATGTATTATTCCAGTCCAGGCGCAATTTAGATTTTGGCCACTAGATGGAAGTGAAAAGTTTTAGACTGATCCAATGAACCATTGCATTTCTGTTAAAAATTCTGTATCAATACCAAATGTGCCTAATTGGTTTATTGATACATTTTCAAGTTCATAATTGTGCATTCTCCTCAAACAATAGCATGTTATTCTTTCACTGTAATAGCTACTGTAAATACGATAGCGCAGTTAGATAAACAATCATTTAAGCTTTCTGCCCATATCAGATATGTCTATGTCCTGGGAAATGTTCTTGTTATTTACAACCTCATGCTAATCGCGTTAGCCTACGTTAGCCCAACCTCATGCTAATCGCATTAGCCTACGTTAGCTCAACCTCATGCTAATTGCGTTAGCCTACGTTAGCTCAACCTCATGCTAATCGCATTAGCCTACGTTAGCTCAACCTCATGCTAATCGCGTTAGCCTACGTTAGCTCAACTTCATGCTAATCACAGCCTACATTAGCTCAACCTCATGCTAATCGCGTTAGCCTACGTTAGCTCAACTTCATGCTAATCGCATTAGCTTACATTAGCTCAACCTCATGCTAATCGCATTAGCCTACGTTAGCCCAACCTCATGCTAATCGCGTTAGCCTACGTTAGCCCAACCTCATGCTAATCGCGTTAGCCTACGTTAGCTCAACCTCATGCTAATCGCGTTAGCCTACGTTAGCCCAACCTCACGCTAATCGTGTTAGCTCAACCGCCCCAAAGGGGTGGGGGGGGAACAATGGATCCTGTAGAGGTTTGTGTTTGACACTTCCTGTTTGGGCAGGAAATACCGAGTTTATACCAGGGATTTATTCTCTGGATGGAACATTTGTAAACAGTCCGTCCGGTCAGTCCGTGTGTGTGTGTGTGTGTGTGTGTGTGTTACCTCCAGGGCTGTGTTGGGACAGGAAGACTCTAGGTAGAGGTCTGTGTGTGTGTGTGTGTGTGTGTGTGTGTGTGTGTGTGTGTGTGTGTGTGTGTTACCTCCAGGGCTGTGTTGGGACAGGAAGACTCTAGGTAGAGGTCCTGAGCCAGGTTATAGTCATTCAGGAACATAGCCAGATGACCTGCTAACAAACTCCTGTCTTCTATACCCTACAGAGAGAGAGAGAGTGGGAAGGTGGGAGAGAGAGAGAGAGAGAGAGAGAGAGAGAGAGAGAGAGAGGTGGGAGGGAAGAGAGAGAGAGAGAGAGAGAGAGAGAGAGAGGTGGGAGGGAAGAGAGAGAGAGAGAGAGAGAGAGAGAGAGAGAGGGGGGGTGGGAGGGAAGGGGTGGGAGGGAAGAGAGGGAGAGAGAGAGAGAGAGAGAGGGAAGAGAGAGAGAGAGAGACACAGAGAGAGAGAGGTGGGAGGGAGGGAAGAGACAGAGAGAGAGAGGTGGGAGGGAGGGAAGAGAGAGAGAGGAGAGCAAAATCACAGTCTACTTGAACAGAGAAAAACCATATATACGAAGTAATACAATCATCTGGCCCCCCAATGGTGGAACAAACTCCCTCACGACGCCGGGACAGCGGAGTCAATCACCACCTTCCGGAGACACCTGAAACCCCACCTCTTTAAGGAATACCTAGGATAGGATAAAGTAATCCCTCTCAC
>NC_088413.1:6578184-6603184 GCF_034236695.1 Oncorhynchus nerka | reverse complement strand
AACCCCATCATCATCACCACCATCACCACCACCACCATCATCACCAACCCCATCATCATCACCACCATCACCACCACCACCATCACCACCACCATCATCACCACCAACCCCATCATCATCACCACCAACCCCATCACCACCATCACCATCATCACCAACCCCATCACCACCACCACCATCACCACCACCATCACCACCACCACCATCATCACCAACCCCATCATCATCACCACCATCACCACCACCATCACCACCACCACCACCATCATCACCAACCCCATCATCATCATCACCACCATCACCACCACCACCATCATCACCAACCCCATCATCATCACCACCATCACCACCACCACCATCATCACCAACCCCATCATCATCACCACCATCACCACCACCACCATCATCACCAACCCCATCATCATCACCACCATCACCACCACCACCATCATCACCAACCCCATCATCATCACCACCATCACCACCACCACCAACCCCATCATCATCACCACCATCACCACCACCACCATCATCACCAACCCCATCATCATCACCACCATCACCACCACCACCAACCCCATCATCATCACCACCATCACCACCAACCCCATCATCATCACCACCATCACCACCAACCCCATCATCACCAACCCCATCATCACCACCATCACCACCACCACCATCATCACCAACCCCATCATCATCACCACCATCACCACCAACCCCATCATCATCACCACCATCACCACCAACCCCATCATCATCACCACCATCACCACCAACCCCATCATCATCACCACCATCACCACCACCACCATCATCACCAACCCCATCATCATCACCACCATCACCACCACCATCATCACCACCAACCCCATCACCACCATCACCATCATCACCAACCCCATCACCACCACCACCATCACCATCACCACCACCACCACCATCATCACCAACCCCATCATCATCACCATCATCATCACCACCATCACCACCACCATCACCACCACCATCACCATCATCACCAACCCCATCATCACCACCACCATCATCACCACCAACCCCATCATCATCACCACCAACCCCATCACCACCATCACCATCATCACCAACCCCATCACCACCATCACCACCACCATCACCACCACCACCATCATCACCAACCCCATCATCATCACCACCATCATCACCACCATCACCACCACCATCACCACCACCACCATCATCACCAACCCCATCATCACCACCACCATCATCACCACCAACCCCATCATCATCACCACCAACCCCATCACCACCATCACCATCATCACCACCACCATCACCACCACCATCATCACCAACCCCATCATCATCACCACCATCATCACCACCATCACCACCATCACCACCACCATCACCATCACCACCATCACCATAGTTATATTATATTCAGTATATATTCATCACCATAGTTACAACCCCATCACCACCACCACCATCAACCCCATCACCACCATCATCACCAACCCCATCATCACCAACCCCATCACCACCATCACCACCATCACCACCATCACCATAGTTACAACCCCATCACCATAGTTACAACCCCATCACCATAGTTATAATATTATATTCAGTATATATTCATCACCATAGTTATAATATTATATTCAGTATATATTCATCACCAACCCCATCACCATAGTTACAACCCCATCACCATAGTTACAACCCCATCACCATAGTTACAACCCCATCATCATAATATTATATTCAGACCTTCTTGATGCCGACTGGGTGGCGGTACTCGGTCAACATCTGCCAGTCTTCCACCAGGATACACACTATCACACCACTCTGGGAGGAGACATGGAGAGATACACACTATCACACCACTCTGGGGGGAGACATGGAGAGACACACACTATCACACCACTCTGGGGGGAGACATGGAGAGATACACACTATCACACCACTCTGGGAGGAGACATGGAGAGATACACACTATCACACCACTCTGGGGGGAGACATGGAGAGATACACACTATCACACCACTCTGGGAGGAGACATGGAGAGAGACACACTATCACACCACTCTGGGAGGAGACATGGAGAGACACACACTATCACACCACTCTGGGGGGAGACATGGAGAGATACACACTATCACACCACTCTGGGAGGAGACATGGAGAGACATGGAGAGATACACACTATCACACCACTCTGGGAGGAGACATGGAGAGATACACACTATCACACCACTCTGGGAGGAGACATGGAGAGACACACACTATCACACCACTCTGGGAGGAGACATGGAGAGACACACACTATCACACCACTCTGGGAGGAGACATGGAGAGATACACACTATCACACCACTCTGGGAGGAGACATGGAGAGATACACACTATCACACCACTCTGGGAGGAGACATGGAGAGACATGGAGAGACACACACTATCACACCACTCTGGGAGGAGACATGGAGAGACACACACTATCACACCACTCTGGGAGGAGACATGGAGAGACACACACTATCACACCACTCTGGGAGGAGACATGGAGAGACACACACTATCACACCACTCTGGGAGGAGACATGGAGAGACACACACTATCACACCACTCTGGGAGGAGACATGGAGAGATACACACTATCACACCACTCTGGGAGGAGACATGGAGAGACACACACTATCACACCACTCTGGGAGGAGACATGGAGAGACACACACTATCACACCACTCTGGGAGGAGACATGGAGAGACACACACTATCACACCACTCTGGGGGGAGACATGGAGAGATACACACTATCACACCACTCTGGGAGGAGACATGGAGAGACACACACTATCACACCACTCTGGGAGGAGACATGGAGAGACACACACTATCACACCACTCTGGGAGGAGACATGGAGAGACACACACTATCACACCACTCTGGGAGGAGACATGGAGAGACATGGAGAGATACACACTATCACACCACTCTGGGAGGAGACATGGAGAGACACACACTATCACACCACTCTGGGAGGAGACATGGAGAGATACACACTATCACACCACTCTGGGAGGAGACATGGAGAGATACACACTATCACACCACTCTGGGGGGAGACATGGAGAGATACACACTATCACACCACTCTGGGAGGAGACATGGAGAGATACACACTATCACACCAATCTGGGAGGAGACATGGAGAGACATGGAGAGATACACACTATCACACCACTCTGGGAGGAGACATGGAGAGACACACACTATCACACCACTCTGGGAGGAGACATGGAGAGACACACACTATCACACCACTCTGGGGGGAGACATGGAGAGACATGGAGAGAGACACACTATCACATCACTCTGGGAGGAGACATGGAGAGATACACACTATCACACCACTCTGGGAGGAGACATGGAGAGACACACACTATCACACCACTCTGGGAGGAGACATGGAGAGATACACACTATCACACCACTCTGGGAGGAGACATGGAGAGATACACACTATCACACCACTCTGGGAGGAGACATGGAGAGATACACACTATCACACCACTCTGGGAGGAGACATGGAGAGATACACACTATCACACCACTCTGGGAGGAGACATGGAGAGATACACACACTATCACACCACTCTGGGAGGAGACATGGAGAGATACACACTATCACACCACTCTGGGAGGAGACATGGAGAGATACACACTATCACACTACTCTGGGAGGAGACATGGAGAGACACACACTATCACACCACTCTGGGAGGAGACATGGAGAGACATGGAGAGACACACACTATCACACCACTCTGGGAGGAGACATGGAGAGACACACACTATCACACCACTCTGGGGGGAGACATGGAGAGACACACACTATCACACCACTCTGGGAGGAGACATGGAGAGACACACACTATCACACCACTCTGGGAGGAGACATGGAGAGACACACACTATCACACCACTCTGGGAGGAGACATGGAGAGATACACACTATCACACCACTCTGGGGGGAGACATGGAGAGACATGGAGAGAGACACACTATCACACCACTCTGGGGGGAGACATGGAGAGACATGGAGAGAGACACACTATCACACCACTCTGGGAGGAGACATGGAGAGAAACACACTATCACACCACTCTGGGAGGAGACATGGAGAGATACACACTATCACACCACTCTGGGAGGAGACATGGAGAGACAAGGAGAGATACACACTATCACACCACTCTGGGAGGAGACATGGAGAGATACACACTATCACACCACTCTGGGAGGAGACATGGAGAGACACACACTATCACACCACTCTGGGAGGAGACATGGAGAGATACACACTATCACACCACTCTGGGAGGAGACATGGAGAGATACACACTATCACACCACTCTGGGAGGAGACATGGAGAGATACACACTATCACACCACTCTGGGAGGAGACATGGAGAGATACACACACTATCACACCACTCTGGGAGGAGACATGGAGAGAGACACACTATCACACCACTCTGGAAGGAGACATGGAGAGACACACACTATCACACCACTCTGGGAGGAGACATGGAGAGAGACACACTATCACACCACTCTGGGAGGAGACATGGAGAGATACACACTATCACACTACTCTGGGAGGAGACATGGAGAGACACACACTATCACACCACTCTGGGAGGAGACATGGAGAGACACACACTATCACACCACTCTGGGAGGAGACATGGAGAGACATGGAGAGATACACACTATCACACCACTCTGGGAGGAGACATGGAGAGACACACACTATCACACCACTCTGGGAGGAGACATGGAGAGACATGGAGAGATACACACTATCACACCACTCTGGGAGGAGACATGGAGAGATACACACTATCACACCACTCTGGGGGGAGACATGGAGAGACATGGAGAGATACACACTATCACACCACTCTGGGAGGAGACATGGAGAGACACACACACTATCACACCACTCTGGGAGGAGACATGGAGAGACATGGAGAGATACACACTATCACACCACTCTGGGAGGAGACATGGAGAGACATGGAGAGATACACACTATCACACCACTCTGGGAGGAGACATGGAGAGACATGGAGAGACACACACTATCACACCACTCTGGGAGGAGACATGGAGAGACACACACTATCACACCACTCTGGGGGGAGACATGGAGAGACACACACTATCACACCACTCTGGGAGGAGACATGGAGAGACACACACTATCACACCACTCTGGGAGGAGACATGGAGAGACACACACTATCACACCACTCTGGGAGGAGACATGGAGAGATACACACTATCACACCACTCTGGGGGGAGACATGGAGAGACATGGAGAGAGACACACTATCACACCACTCTGGGGGGAGACATGGAGAGACATGGGAGAGACACACTATCACACCACTCTGGGAGGAGACATGGAGAGAAACACACTATCACACCACTCTGGGAGGAGACATGGAGAGATACACACTATCACACCACTCTGGGAGGAGACATGGAGAGACAAGGAGAGATACACACTATCACACCACTCTGGGAGGAGACATGGAGAGATACACACTATCACACCACTCTGGGAGGAGACATGGAGAGACACACACTATCACACCACTCTGGGAGGAGACATGGAGAGATACACACTATCACACCACTCTGGGAGGAGACATGGAGAGATACACACTATCACACCACTCTGGGAGGAGACATGGAGAGATACACACTATCACACCACTCTGGGAGGAGACATGGAGAGATACACACACTATCACACCACTCTGGGAGGAGACATGGAGAGAGACACACTATCACACCACTCTGGAAGGAGACATGGAGAGACACACACTATCACACCACTCTGGGAGGAGACATGGAGAGAGACACACTATCACACCACTCTGGGAGGAGACATGGAGAGATACACACTATCACACTACTCTGGGAGGAGACATGGAGAGACACACACTATCACACCACTCTGGGAGGAGACATGGAGAGACACACACTATCACACCACTCTGGGAGGAGACATGGAGAGACATGGAGAGATACACACTATCACACCACTCTGGGAGGAGACATGGAGAGACACACACTATCACACCACTCTGGGAGGAGACATGGAGAGACATGGAGAGATACACACTATCACACCACTCTGGGAGGAGACATGGAGAGATACACACTATCACACCACTCTGGGGGGAGACATGGAGAGACATGGAGAGATACACACTATCACACCACTCTGGGAGGAGACATGGAGAGACACACACACTATCACACCACTCTGGGAGGAGACATGGAGAGACATGGAGAGATACACACTATCACACCACTCTGGGAGGAGACATGGAGAGACATGGAGAGATACACACTATCACACCACTCTGGGAGGAGACATGGAGAGACACACACTATCACACCACTCTGGGAGGAGACATGGAGAGATACACACTATCACACCACTCTGGGAGGAGACATGGAGAGAGACACACTATCACACCACTCTGGGAGGAGACATGGAGAGATACACACTATCACACCACTCTGGGAGGAGACATGGAGAGATACACACTATCACACCACTCTGGGAGGAGACATGGAGAGATACACACTATCACACCACTCTGGGAGGAGACATGGAGAGATACACACTATCACACCACTCTGGGAGGAGATATGGAGAGACATGGAGAGATACACACTATCACACCACTCTGGGAGGAGACATGGAGAGATACACACTATCACACCACTCTGGGAGGAGACATGGAGAGATACACACTATCACACCACTCTGGGAGGAGACATGGAGAGATACACACTATCACACCACTCTGGGAGGAGACATGGAGAGATACACACTATCACACCACTCTGGGAGGAGACATGGAGAGATACACACACTATCACACCACTCTGGGAGGAGACATGGAGAGACATGGAGAGATACACACTATCACACCACTCTGGGAGGAGACATGGAGAGACACACACTATCACACCACTCTGGGGGGAGACATGGAGAGATACACACTATCACACCACTCTGGGAGGAGACATGGAGAGATACACACTATCACACCACTCTGGGAGGAGACATGGAGAGATACACACTATCACACCACTCTGGGAGGAGACATGGAGAGACACACACTATCACACCACTCTGGGAGGAGACATGGAGAGACATGGAGAGATACACACCATCACACCACTCTGGGAGGAGACATGGAGAGATACACACTATCACACCACTCTGGGAGGAGACATGGAGAGATACACACTATCACACCACTCTGGGAGGAGACATGGAGAGACACACACTATCACACCACTCTGGGAGGAGACATGGAGAGATACACACTATCACACCACTCTGGGAGGAGACATGGAGAGACACACACTATCACACCACTCTGGGAGGAGACATGGAGAGACACACACTATCACACCACTCTGGGAGGAGACATGGAGAGATACACACACTATCACACCACTCTGGGAGGAGACATGGAGAGATACACACACTATCACACCACTCTGGGAGGAGACATGGAGAGATACACACACTATCACACCACTCTGGGAGGAGACATGGAGAGACATGGAGAGATACACACTATCACACCACTCTGGGAGGAGACATGGAGAGATACACACTATCACACCACTCTGGGAGGAGACATGGAGAGACACACACTATCACACCACTCTGGGAGGAGACATGGAGAGATACACACTATCACACCACTCTGGGAGGAGACATGGAGAGATACACACTATCACACCACTCTGGGAGGAGACATGGAGAGATACACACTATCACACCACTCTGGGAGGAGACATGGAGAGACACACACTATCACACCACTCTGGGAGGAGACATGGAGAGACATGGAGAGATACACACCATCACACCACTCTGGGAGGAGACATGGAGAGATACACACTATCACACCACTCTGGGAGGAGACATGGAGAGATACACACTATCACACCACTCTGGGAGGAGACATGGAGAGATACACACTATCACACCACTCTGGGAGGAGACATGGAGAGACACACACTATCACACCACTCTGGGAGGAGACATGGAGAGAGACACACTATCACACCACTCTGGGAGGAGACATGGAGAGACACACACTATCACACCACTCTGGGAGGAGACATGGAGAGATACACACTATCACACCACTCTGGGAGGAGACATGGAGAGATACACACTATCACACCACTCTGGGAGGAGACATGGAGAGATACACACTATCACACCACTCTGGGAGGAGACATGGAGAGATACACACTATCACACCACTCTGGGAGGAGACATGGAGAGATACACACTATCACACCACTCTGGGAGGAGACATGGAGAGATACACACTATCACACCACTCTGGGGGGAGACATGGAGAGATACACACTATCACACCACTCTGGGGGGAGACATGGAGAGATACACACTATCACACCACTCTGGGAGGAGACATGGAGAGACATGGAGATACACACTATCACACCACTCTGGGAGGAGACATGGAGAGATACACACTATCACACCACTCTGGGGGGAGACATGGAGAGACACACACTATCACACCACTCTGGGAGGAGACATGGAGAGATACACACTATCACACCACTCTGGGAGGAGACATGGAGAGATACACACTATCACACCACTCTGGGGGGAGACATGGAGACATGGAGAGACACACACTATCACACCACTCTGGGAGGAGACATGGAGAGACATGGAGAGACACACACTATCACACCACTCTGGGAGGAGACATGGAGAGAGACACACTATCACACCACTCTGGGAGGAGACATGGAGAGATACACACTATCACACCACTCTGGGAGGAGACATGGAGAGAGACACACTATCACACCACTCTGGGGGGAGACATGGAGAGATACACACTATCACACCACTCTGGGAGGAGACATGGAGAGATACACACTATCACACCACTCTGGGAGGAGACATGGAGAGACACACACTATCACACCACTCTGGGAGGAGACATGGAGAGATACACACTATCACACCACTCTGGGAGGAGACATGGGAGATACACACTATCACACCACTCTGGGAGGAGACATGGAGAGACACACACTATCACACCACTCTGGGAGGAGACATGGAGAGATACACACTATCACACCACTCTGGGAGGAGACATGGAGAGACACACACTATCACACCACTCTGGGAGGAGACATGGAGAGACATGGAGAGATACACACCATCACACCACTCTGGGAGGAGACATGGAGAGATACACACTATCACACCACTCTGGGAGGAGACATGGAGAGATACACACTATCACACCACTCTGGGAGGAGACATGGAGAGATACACACTATCACACCACTCTGGGAGGAGACATGGAGAGATACACACTATCACACCACTCTGGGAGGAGACATGGAGAGACACACACTATCACACCACTCTGGGAGGAGACATGGAGAGAGACACACTATCACACCACTCTGGGAGGAGACATGGAGAGACACACACTATCACACCACTCTGGGAGGAGACATGGAGAGACACACACTATCACACCACTCTGGGAGGAGACATGGAGAGATACACACTATCACACCACTCTGGGAGGAGACATGGAGAGATACACACTATCACACCACTCTGGGAGGAGACATGGAGAGATACACACTATCACACCACTCTGGGAGGAGACATGGAGAGACACACACTATCACACCACTCTGGGAGGAGACATGGAGAGAGACACACTATCACACCACTCTGGGAGGAGACATGGAGAGATACACACTATCACACCACTCTGGGAGGAGACATGGAGAGATACACACACTATCACACCACTCTGGGAGGAGACATGGAGAGACATGGAGAGATACACACTATCACACCACTCTGGGAGGAGACATGGAGAGATACACACTATCACACCACTCTGGGAGGAGACATGGAGAGATACACACTATCACACCACTCTGGGAGGAGACATGGAGAGATACACACTATCACACCACTCTGGGGGGAGACATGGAGAGATACACACTATCACACCACTCTGGGGGGAGACATGGAGAGATACACACTATCACACCACTCTGGGAGGAGACATGGAGAGACATGGAGATACACACTATCACACCACTCTGGGAGGAGACATGGAGAGATACACACTATCACACCACTCTGGGGGGAGACATGGAGAGACACACACTATCACACCACTCTGGGAGGAGACATGGAGAGATACACACTATCACACCACTCTGGGAGGAGACATGGAGAGATACACACTATCACACCACTCTGGGGGAGACATGGAGACATGGAGAGACACACACTATCACACCACTCTGGGAGGAGACATGGAGAGACATGGAGAGACACACACTATCACACCACTCTGGGAGGAGACATGGAGAGAGACACACTATCACACCACTCTGGGAGGAGACATGGAGAGATACACACTATCACACCACTCTGGGAGGAGACATGGAGAGAGACACACTATCACACCACTCTGGGGGGAGACATGGAGAGATACACACTATCACACCACTCTGGGAGGAGACATGGAGAGATACACACTATCACACCACTCTGGGAGGAGACATGGAGAGACACACACTATCACACCACTCTGGGAGGAGACATGGAGAGATACACACTATCACACCACTCTGGGAGGAGACATGGAGAGATACACACTATCACACCACTCTGGGAGGAGACATGGAGAGACACACACTATCACACCACTCTGGGAGGAGACATGGAGAGATACACACTATCACACCACTCTGGGAGGAGACATGGAGAGACACACACTATCACACCACTCTGGGAGGAGACATGGAGACATGGAGAGACACACACTATCACACCACTCTGGGAGGAGACATGGAGAGACATGGAGAGACACACACTATCACACCACTCTGGGAGGAGACATGGAGGAGACATGGAGAGAGACACACTATCACACCACTCTGGGAGGAGACATGGAGAGATACACACTATCACACCACTCTGGGAGGAGACATGGAGAGATACACACTATCACACCACTCTGGGGGGAGACATGGAGAGACATGGAGAGATACACACTATCACACCACTCTGGGGGGAGACATGGAGAGACATGGAGAGATACACACTATCACACCACTCTGGGAGGAGACATGGAGAGATACACACTATCACACCACTCTGGGAGGAGACATGGAAAGATACACACTATCACACCACTCTGGGAGGAGACATGGAGAGACACACACTATCACACCACTCTGGGAGGAGACATGGAGAGATACACACCATCACACCACTCTGGGAGGAGACATGGAGAGATACACACTATCACACCACTCTGGGGAGAGACATGGAGAGATACACACTATCACACCACTCTGGAAGGAGACATGGAGAGACACACACTATCACACCACTCT
This sequence comes from Oncorhynchus nerka, assembly GCF_034236695.1. Classification (NCBI taxonomy): domain Eukaryota; kingdom Metazoa; phylum Chordata; class Actinopteri; order Salmoniformes; family Salmonidae; genus Oncorhynchus; species Oncorhynchus nerka. The sequence continues at coordinate 6,591,642 of NC_088413.1, read as the reverse complement.
GGGAGGAGACATGGAGAGACACACACTATCACACCACTCTGGGAGGAGACATGGAGAGACATGGAGAGATACACACTATCACACCACTCTGGGAGGAGACATGGAGAGATACACACTATCACACCACTCTGGGAGGAGACATGGAGAGATACACACACTATCACACCACTCTGGGAGGAGACATGGAGAGATACACACACTATCACACCACTCTGGGAGGAGACATGGAGAGACATGGAGAGATACACACTATCACACCACTCTGGGAGGAGACATGGAGAGATACACACTATCACACCACTCTGGGAGGAGACATGGAGAGACACACACTATCACACCACTCTGGGAGGAGACATGGAGAGATACACACTATCACACCACTCTGGGAGGAGACATGGAGAGATACACACTATCACACCACTCTGGGAGGAGACATGGAGAGATACACACACTATCACACCACTCTGGGAGGAGACATGGAGAGATACACACTATCACACCACTCTGGGAGGAGACATGGAGAGATACACACTATCACACTACTCTGGGAGGAGACATGGAGAGACACACACTATCACACCACTCTGGGAGGAGACATGGAGAGACATGGAGAGACACACACTATCACACCACTCTGGGAGGAGACATGGAGAGACACACACTATCACACCACTCTGGGGGGAGACATGGAGAGACACACACTATCACACCACTCTGGGAGGAGACATGGAGAGACACACACTATCACACCACTCTGGGAGGAGACATGGAGAGACACACACTATCACACCACTCTGGGAGGAGACATGGAGAGATACACACTATCACACCACTCTGGGGGGAGACATGGAGAGACATGGAGAGAGACACACTATCACACCACTCTGGGGGGAGACATGGAGAGACATGGAGAGAGACACACTATCACACCACTCTGGGAGGAGACATGGAGAGAGACACACTATCACACCACTCTGGGAGGAGACATGGAGAGATACACACTATCACACCACTCTGGGAGGAGACATGGAGAGACAAGGAGAGATACACACTATCACACCACTCTGGGAGGAGACATGGAGAGATACACACTATCACACCACTCTGGGAGGAGACATGGAGAGATACACACTATCACACCACTCTGGGAGGAGACATGGAGAGATACACACTATCACACCACTCTGGGAGGAGACATGGAGAGATACACACTATCACACCACTCTGGGAGGAGACATGGAGAGATACACACTATCACACCACTCTGGGAGGAGACATGGAGAGACACACACACTATCACACCACTCTGGGAGGAGACATGGAGAGACATGGAGAGATACACACTATCACACCACTCTGGGAGGAGACATGGAGAGACATGGAGAGATACACACTATCACACCACTCTGGGAGGAGACATGGAGAGATACACACTATCACACCACTCTGGGAGGAGACATGGAGAGATACACACTATCACACCACTCTGGGAGGAGACATGGAGAGATACACACTATCACACCACTCTGGGGAGAGACATGGAGAGATACACACTATCACACCACTCTGGGAGGAGACATGGAGAGACACACACTATCACACCACTCTGGGAGGAGACATGGAGAGATACACACCATCACACCACTCTGGGGGGAGACATGGAGAGATACACACTATCACACCACTCTGGGAGGAGACATGGAGAGATACACACTATCACACCACTCTGGGAGGAGACATGGAGAGATACACACTATCACACCACTCTGGGGGGAGACATGGAGAGACATGGAGAGATACACACTATCACACCACTCTGGGAGGAGACATGGAGAGACACACACACTATCACACCACTCTGGGAGGAGACATGGAGAGACATGGAGAGATACACACTATCACACCACTCTGGGAGGAGACATGGAGAGACATGGAGAGATACACACTATCACACCACTCTGGGAGGAGACATGGAGAGATACACACTATCACACCACTCTGGGAGGAGACATGGAGAGATACACACTATCACACCACTCTGGGAGGAGACATGGAGAGATACACACTATCACACCACTCTGGGAGGAGATATGGAGAGACATGGAGAGATACACACTATCACACCACTCTGGGAGGAGACATGGAGAGATACACACTATCACACCACTCTGGGAGGAGACATGGAGAGATACACACTATCACACCACTCTGGGAGGAGACATGGAGAGACATGGAGAGATACACACTATCACACCACTCTGGGAGGAGACATGGAGAGATACACACTATCACACCACTCTGGGAGGAGACATGGAGAGATACACACTATCACACCACTCTGGGAGGAGACATGGAGAGATACACACTATCACACCACTCTGGGAGGAGACATGGAGAGATACACACTATCACACCACTCTGGGAGGAGACATGGAGAGATACACACTATCACACCACTCTGGGAGGAGACATGGAGAGACACACACTATCACACCACTCTGGGAGGAGACATGGAGAGACACACACTATCACACCACTCTGGGAGGAGACATGGAGAGATACACACTATCACACCACTCTGGGAGGAGACATGGAGAGATACACACTATCACACCACTCTGGGAGGAGACATGGAGAGATACACACTATCACACCACTCTGGGGGGAGACATGGAGAGACATGGAGAGATACACACTATCACACCACTCTGGGAGGAGACATGGAGAGATACACACTATCACACCACTCTGGGAGGAGACATGGAGAGATACACACACTATCACACCACTCTGGGAGGAGACATGGAGAGACATGGAGAGATACACACTATCACACCACTCTGGGAGGAGACATGGAGAGACACACACTATCACACCACTCTGGGGGGAGACATGGAGAGATACACACTATCACACCACTCTGGGAGGAGACATGGAGAGATACACACTATCACACCACTCTGGGAGGAGACATGGAGAGATACACACTATCACACCACTCTGGGGGGAGACATGGAGAGATACACACTATCACACCACTCTGGGAGGAGACATGGAGAGATACACACTATCACACCACTCTGGGAGGAGACATGGAGAGATACACACTATCACACCACTCTGGGAGGAGACATGGAGAGACACACACTATCACACCACTCTGGGAGGAGACATGGAGAGACATGGAGAGATACACACCATCACACCACTCTGGGAGGAGACATGGAGAGATACACACTATCACACCACTCTGGGAGGAGACATGGAGAGATACACACTATCACACCACTCTGGGAGGAGACATGGAGAGATACACACACTATCACACCACTCTGGGAGGAGACATGGAGAGATACACACACTATCACACCACTCTGGGAGGAGACATGGAGAGACACACACTATCACACCACTCTGGGAGGAGACATGGAGAGATACACACTATCACACCACTCTGGGAGGAGACATGGAGAGAGATACACACTATCACACCACTATGGGAGGAGACATGGAGAGATACACACTATCACACCACTTTGGGAGGAGACATGGAGAGATACACACTATCACACCACTCTGGGAGGAGACATGGAGAGATACACACTATCACACCACTCTGGGAGGAGACATGGAGAGACACACACTATCACACCACTCTGGGAGGAGACATGGAGAGATACACACACTATCACACCACTCTGGGAGGAGACATGGAGAGATACACACACTATCACACCACTCTGGGAGGAGACATGGAGAGATACACACACTATCACACCACTCTGGGAGGAGACATGGAGAGACATGGAGAGATACACACTATCACACCACTCTGGGAGGAGACATGGAGAGATACACACTATCACACCACTCTGGGAGGAGACATGGAGAGATACACACTATCACACCACTCTGGGAGGAGACATGGAGAGACACACACTATCACACCACTCTGGGAGGAGACATGGAGAGATACACACTATCACACCACTCTGGGAGGAGACATGGAGAGATACACACTATCACACCACTCTGGGAGGAGACATGGAGAGACATGGAGAGATACACACTATCACACCACTCTGGGAGGAGACATGGAGAGATACACACTATCACACCACTCTGGGAGGAGACATGGAGAGATACACACTATCACACCACTCTGGGAGGAGACATGGAGAGATACACACTATCACACCACTCTGGGAGGAGACATGGAGAGATACACACTATCACACCACTCTGGGAGGAGACATGGAGAGACATGGAGAGATACACACTATCACACCACTCTGGGAGGAGACATGGAGAGATACACACTATCACACCACTCTGGGAGGAGACATGGAGAGATACACACTATCACACCACTCTGGGGGGAGACATGGAGAGAGACACACTATCACACCACTCTGGGAGGAGACATGGAGAGATACACACTATCACACCACTCTGGGAGGAGACATGGAGAGATACACACTATCACACCACTCTGGGAGGAGACATGGAGAGATACACACTATCACACCACTCTGGGAGGAGACATGGAGAGACATGGAGAGACACACACTATCACACCACTCTGGGAGGAGACATGGAGAGATACACACTATCACACCACTCTGGGAGGAGACATGGAGAGATACACACTATCACACCACTCTGGGAGGAGACATGGAGAGATACACACTATCACACCACTCTGGGAGGAGACATGGAGAGATACACACTATCACACCACTCTGGGAGGAGACATGGAGAGATACACACTATCACACCACTCTGGGAGGAGATATGGAGAGACATGGAGAGATACACACTATCACACCACTCTGGGAGGAGACATGGAGAGATACACACTATCACACCACTCTGGGAGGAGACATGGAGAGATACACACTATCACACCACTCTGGGAGGAGACATGGAGAGACATGGAGAGATACACACTATCACACCACTCTGGGAGGAGACATGGAGAGATACACACTATCACACCACTCTGGGAGGAGACATGGAGAGATACACACTATCACACCACTCTGGGAGGAGACATGGAGAGATACACACTATCACACCACTCTGGGAGGAGACATGGAGAGATACACACTATCACACCACTCTGGGAGGAGACATGGAGAGATACACACTATCACACCACTCTGGGAGGAGACATGGAGAGACACACACTATCACACCACTCTGGGAGGAGACATGGAGAGACACACACTATCACACCACTCTGGGAGGAGACATGGAGAGATACACACTATCACACCACTCTGGGAGGAGACATGGAGAGATACACACTATCACACCACTCTGGGAGGAGACATGGAGAGATACACACTATCACACCACTCTGGGATGGGAGACATGGAGAGATACACACTATCACACCACTCTGGGAGGAGACATGGAGAGATACACACTATCACACCACTCTGGGAGGAGACATGGAGAGACACACACTATCACACCACTCTGGGAGGAGACATGGAGAGACATGGAGAGATACACACTATCACACCACTCTGGGAGGAGACATGGAGAGACACACACTATCACACCACTCTGGGGGGAGACATGGAGAGATACACACTATCACACCACTCTGGGAGGAGACATGGAGAGATACACACTATCACACCACTCTGGGAGGAGACATGGAGAGATACACACTATCACACCACTCTGGGAGGAGACATGGAGAGATACACACTATCACACCACTCTGGGAGGAGACATGGAGAGATACACACTATCACACCACTCTGGGAGGAGACATGGAGAGATACACACTATCACACCACTCTGGGAGGAGACATGGAGAGACACACACTATCACACCACTCTGGGAGGAGACATGGAGAGACATGGAGAGATACACACCATCACACCACTCTGGGAGGAGACATGGAGAGATACACACTATCACACCACTCTGGGAGGAGACATGGAGAGATACACACACTATCACACCACTCTGGGAGGAGACATGGAGAGATACACACACTATCACACCACTCTGGGAGGAGACATGGAGAGATACACACACTATCACACCACTCTGGGAGGAGACATGGAGAGACACACACTATCACACCACTCTGGGAGGAGACATGGAGAGATACACACTATCACACCACTCTGGGAGGAGACATGGAGAGAGATACACACTATCACACCACTATGGGAGGAGACATGGAGAGATACACACTATCACACCACTCTGGGAGGAGACATGGAGAGATACACACTATCACACCACTCTGGGAGGAGACATGGAGAGATACACACTATCACACCACTCTGGGAGGAGACATGGAGAGACACACACTATCACACCACTCTGGGAGGAGACATGGAGAGATACACACTATCACACCACTCTGGGAGGAGACATGGAGAGATACACACACTATCACACCACTCTGGGAGGAGACATGGAGAGATACACACACTATCACACCACTCTGGGAGGAGACATGGAGAGACATGGAGAGATACACACTATCACACCACTCTGGGAGGAGACATGGAGAGATACACACTATCACACCACTCTGGGAGGAGACATGGAGAGATACACACTATCACACCACTCTGGGAGGAGACATGGAGAGACACACACTATCACACCACTCTGGGAGGAGACATGGAGAGATACACACTATCACACCACTCTGGGAGGGAGACATGGAGAGACATGGAGAGATACACACTATCACACCACTCTGGGAGGAGACATGGAGAGATACACACTATCACACCACTCTGGGAGGAGACATGGAGAGATACACACTATCACACCACTCTGGGAGGAGACATGGAGAGATACACACTATCACACCACTCTGGGAGGAGACATGGAGAGATACACACTATCACACCACTCTGGGAGGAGACATGGAGAGACATGGAGAGATACACACTATCACACCACTCTGGGAGGAGACATGGAGAGATACACACTATCACACCACTCTGGGAGGAGACATGGAGAGATACACACTATCACACCACTCTGGGGGGAGACATGGAGAGAGACACACTATCACACCACTCTGGGAGGAGACATGGAGAGATACACACTATCACACCACTCTGGGAGGAGACATGGAGAGATACACACTATCACACCACTCTGGGAGGAGACATGGAGAGATACACACTATCACACCACTCTGGGAGGAGACATGGAGAGACATGGAGAGACACACACTATCACACCACTCTGGGAGGAGACATGGAGAGATACACACTATCACACCACTCTGGGAGGAGACATGGAGAGATACACACTATCACACCACTCTGGGAGGAGACATGGAGAGATACACACTATCACACCACTCTGGGAGGAGACATGGAGAGATACACACTATCACACCACTCTGGGGGGAGACATGGAGAGATACACACTATCACACCACTCTGGGAGGAGACATGGAGAGACACACACTATCACACCACTCTGGGAGGAGACATGGAGAGATACACACTATCACACCACTCTGGGAGGAGACATGGAGAGACATGGAGAGAGACACACTATCACACCACTCTGGGAGGAGACATGGAGAGATACACACTATCACACCACTCTGGGAGGAGACATGGAGAGATACACACTATCACACCACTCTGGGAGGAGACATGGAGAGACACACACTATCACACCACTCTGGGAGGAGACATGGAGAGACATGGAGAGAGACACACTATCACACCACTCTGGGAGGAGACATGGAGAGACACACACTATCACACCACTCTGGGAGGAGACATGGAGAGACACACACTATCACACCACTCTGGGAGGAGACATGGAGAGACACACACACTATCACACCACTCTGGCGGGAGACATGGAGAGATACACACTATCACACCACTCTGGGGGGAGACATGGAGAGATACACACTATCACACCACTCTGGGAGGAGACATGGAGAGATACACACTATCACACCACTCTGGGAGGAGACATGGAGAGATACACACTATCACACCACTCTGGGAGGAGACATGGAGAGACACACACTATCACACCACTCTGGGAGGAGACATGGAGAGATACACACCATCACACCACTCTGGGGGGAGACATGGAGAGATACACACTATCACACCACTCTGGGAGGAGACATGGAGAGATACACACTATCACACCACTCTGGGAGGAGACATGGAGAGATACACACTATCACACCACTCTGGGAGGAGACATGGAGAGATACACACTATCACACCACTCTGGGAGGAGACATGGAGAGATACACACTATCACACCACTCTGGGAGGAGACATGGAGAGATACACACTATCACACCACTCTGGGAGGAGACAAGGAACATGGGGTTTCTAGGTTTTAACATCAACTAGGATACACACTAGGAGGTGTGTGTGTGTGTGTGGATGTGTGTGTCTGTGTGTGTATCTGTGTGTGTGTGTATCTGTGTGTGTGTGTGTGTGTGTATCTGTGTGTGTGTATCTGTGTGTCTAGTGTGTGTGTGTGTGTGTCTGTGTGTGTGTGTAGTGTGTGTGTGTGTGTGTGTCTGTGTGTGTGTGTCTTACATCAGTCCCGTAGAACAGGAAGTCGTTAGTGAGGTGTGTGTGTGTGTGTCTTACATCAGTCCCGTAGAACAGGAAGTCGTTAGTGAGGTGTGTGTGGGGTCTTACATCAGTCCCGTAGAACAGGAAGTCGTTAGTGAGGTGTGTGTGTGGGGTCTTACATCAGTCCCGTAGAACAGGAAGTCGTTAGTGAGGTGTGTGTGTGTGTCTTACATCAGTCCCGTAGAACAGGAAGTCGTTAGTGAGGTGTGTGTGTGGGGTCTTACATCAGTCCCGTAGAACAGGAAGTCGTTAGTGAGGTGTGTGTGTGTGTCTTACATCAGTCCCGTAGAACAGGAAGTCGTTAGTGAGGTGTGTGTGGGGTCTTACATCAGTCCGTTAGAACAGGAAGTCGTTAGTGAGGTGTGTGTGTGGGGTCTTACATCAGTCCCGTAGAACAGGAAGTCGTTAGTGAGTTGTGTGTGTGGGGTCTTACATCAGTCCCGTAGAACAGGAAGTCGTTAGTGAGGTGTGTGTGGGGTCTTACATCAGTCCCGTAGAACAGGAAGTCGTTAGTGAGGTGTGTGTGTGTCTTACATCAGTCCCGTAGAACAGGAAGTCGTTAGTGAGGTGTGTGTGTGTCTTACATCAGTCCCGTAGAACAGGAAGTCGTTAGTGAGGGCGTGACTGACGATGTGTTCTTTACGGTCTCCGTCTGGAAACAGCCTGGTCTGTCTCTGTTCCTGTTGGCCCTCGCCCTCAGTCCCGTAGAACACACACAGGAAGATCGTTAGTGACAGGTGTGTACACAGGTGTCTACAACATCAGACCCCCTCAGAACAGGTAGCTGTTAGTGAGGGCGTGACTCACCATGTGTAGCTGTACGGTCCCCTCACCATGTGTCTGTACCCCCCCTCACCATGTGTAGCTGTCTCTGTTCCTGTACCCCCTCCCCCTCCATCTACACCCACACCCACACACACAGCACCCACACACACACACACAGGTTAAGATCACCATGTGTAGCTGGACACTCAAATACCAGGACCTTACCCTCTCCTCCCCCTCACCATAGCAGACCCTCCCCCCTCACCATGTGTAGCTGTACCCTCTCCCCCCTCACCATGTGTAGCTGTACCCTCCCCCCTCACCATGTGTAGCTGTACCCTCCCCCTCACCATGTGTAGCTGTACCCTCCCCCCTCACCATGTGTAGCTGTACCCTCTCCCCCCCCTCACCATGTGTAGCTGTACCCTCCCCCCTCCCATGTGTAGCTGTACCCCCCCCTCACCATGTGTAGCTGTACCCTCTCCCCCCCCCTCACCATGTGTAGCTGTACCCTCCCCCCTCACCATGTGTAGCTGTACCCTCCCCCCTCACCATGTGTAGCTGTACCCTCTCCCCCCTCACCATGTGTAGCTGTACCCTCCCCCCCCCTCACCATGTGTAGCTCCCCCCCCCCTCACCATGTGTAGCTGTACCCCTCCCCCTCTCACCATGTGTAGCTGTACCCCTCCCCCCTCACCATGTGTAGCTGTACCCTCTCCCCCTCTCACCATGTGTAGCTGTACCCCCCTCTCACCCCCCTCTCACCATGTGTAGCTGTACCCTCTCCCCCCCCTCTCACCATGTGTAGCTGTACCCTCTCCCCCTCTCACCATGTGTAGCTGTACCCTCTCCCCCTCTCACCATGTGTAGCTGTACCCTCCCCCCTCACCCCCTCACCATGTGTAGCTGTACCCTCCCCCTCTCACCATGTGTAGCTGTGCCCCCCCCTCTCACCATGTGTAGCTGTACCTCCCCTCCCCCCTCTCACCATGTGTAGCTGTACCCCCCTCCCCCCTCTCACCATGTGTAGCTGTACCCTCCCTCCCCCTCTCACCATGTGTAGCTGTACCTCTCCCCCTCTCACCATGTGTAGCTGTACCCTCTCCCCCCCTCTCACCATGTGTAGCTGTACCCTCTCCTCCCCCTCTCACCATGTGTAGCTGTACCCCCTCCCCCCTCTCACCATGTGTAGCTGTACCCTCTCCCCCCCTCTCACCATGTGTAGCTGTACCCTCCCCCCTCTCACCATGTGTAGCTGTACCCTCTCCCCCCCTCACCATGTGTAGCTGTACCCTCCCCCTCTCACCATGTGTAGCTGTACCCTCCCCCCCTCACCTCACCCCCCCTCTCACCATGTGTAGCTGTCCCATGTGTAGCCCCTCACCATGTGTAGCACCCCCTCTCACCATGTGTAGCTGTACCCCCCCCTCTCCTACCCTCACCCCCCTCACCATGTGTAGCTGTACCCCCAACCCCCCCCTCCATGTGTAGCTGTACCCTCTCCCCCCCCTCTCACCATGTGTAGCTGTGCCCCCCCCTCTCCTCCTCCCCCCAAACACCCCCAACCCTCTCCTCACTCCTCACCATGTGTAGCTGTACCCCCCCTCACCATGTGTACCTGTACCCTCTCCCCCCCTCACCATGTGTAGCTGTACCCTTTCCTCCCCCCCCAAACACCCCCAACCCCCTCACCATGTGTAGCTGTACTGTTTGCACCTCGAACAGACCCTCTCCCCCCTCACCATGTGTAGCTGTACTTTGCCCTCACCATGTGTAGCCCCCCTCACCATGTGTAGCTGTACCCTCCCCCCCCTCTCACCATGTGTAGCAGAGCCCCCTCTCACCATGTGTAGCTGTACTTTCACCCTCTCACCATGTGTAGCTGTACCCTCCCCCCTTCTCACCATGTGTAGCTGTACCCTCCCCCCCTCACCATGTGTAGCTGTACCCTCCCCCCCTCACCATGTGTAGCTGTACCCTCTCTCACCATGTGTAGCTGTACCCTCTCCTCCCCCTCTCACCATGTGTAGCTGTACCCTCCCCCCCTCTCACCATGTGTAGCACCCTCCCCCCCTCTCACCATGTGTAGCTGTACCCCCCCTTCTCACCATGTGTAGCTGTACCCCCCCCCCCTCACCATGTGTACCCTCTCCTCCCCCCTCCCAAACACCCCTCACCCTCTACCCTCCTCCCCCCCCCAAACCCTCTCCTCCTCACCCCCCCAAACACCCCCAACCCTCTCCTCACCCCCTCACCATGTGTAGCTGTACTTTGCCCTCTCACTCCCTCCCCCTCCCCATGTGTAGCTGTACCCTCCCCCTCACCATGTGTAGCTGTACCCCCCCCCCTCACCATGTGTAGCTGTACCCCCCCCTCACCATGTGTAGCTGTACCCCCCCCCTCCTCACCCCCCTCACCATGTGTAGCTGTACCCTCTCCCCCCTCACCATGTGTAGCTGTACCCTCCCCCCCTCACCATGTGTAGCTGTACCCTCCCCCCTCACCATGTGTAGCTGTACCCTCTCCCCCTCACCATGTGTAGCTGTACCCTCTCCCCCCCCTCACCATGTGTAGCTGTACCCTCTCCCCCCCTCACCATGTGTAGCTGTACCCCCCCCCTCACCATGTGTAGCTACCCTCCCCCCTCACCATGTGTAGCTGTACCCTCTCCCCCCCTCACCATGTGTAGCTGTACCCTCCCCCCTCACCATGTGTAGCTGTACCTCTCCCCCCTCACCATGTGTAGCTGTACCCTCTCCCCCCCCCTCACCATGTGTAGCTGTACCCTCCCTCTCCCCTCACCATGTGTAGCTCCCCCCTCACCATGTGTAGCTGTACCCCCCTCTCACCATGTGTAGCTGTACCCTCCCCTCACCATGTGTAGCTGTACCCTCTCTCCCCCCATGTGTAGCTCCCCCCTCACCATGTGTAGCTGTACCCTCTCCCCCCCCTCACCATGTGTAGCCCTCTCCCCCCTCACCATGTGTAGCTGTACCCCCCCCCCCTCACCATGTGTAGCTGTACCCCCCCTCACCATGTGTAGCTTTGCCCTCTCACCAGAGCCCCCCCCTCACCATGTGTAGCTGTACCCTCCCCCCCCCTCACCATGTGTAGCTGTACCCTCCCCACCCCCCCCTCACCATGTGTAGCTGTACCCCCCACCCCACCATGTGTAGCTGTACCCTCTCCCCCCCCTCACCATGTGTAGCTGTACTTTGCCCTCGAACAGAGCCGCTGCGTACTCTGAGTTCAGACACATGGTGGCGATCGTCCCCAAATACTCCATGTCCTTCAGCCTCTCCACACCGGAGTCTCCCAGGGCGTAGAACCAGGCTCGGTTGTTCATCCCCACGGCAACGTGGTAGGGTCCCACGGCGATGAAGTTAGGCTCCACCTCCACCGCCACAGCAACAGGAGCTTCCTGTCAGACGACACGGAGTTCATGACACGCTCACCCGCTCTACAGGTGTTCTGTTTAGAATGGTGTTTTCCCCAGGTGTTCTGTTTAGAATGGTGTTTTCCCCAGGTGTTCTGTTTAGAATGGTGTTTTCCCCAGGTGTTCTGTTTAGAATGTTCCCCAGGTGTTCTGTTTAGAATGTTCCCCCCAGGTGTTCTGTTTAGAATGGTGTTTTCCCCCAGGTGTTCTGTTTAGAATGGTGTTTTCCCCCAGGTGTTCTGTTTAGAATGGTGTTTTCCCCCAGGTGTTCTGTTTAGAATGGTGTTTTCCCCCAGGTGTTCTGTTTAGAATGGTGTTTTCCCCAGGTGTTCTGTTTAGAATGTTCCCCCAGGTGTTCTGTTTAGAATGGTGTTTTCCCCCAGGTGTTCTGTTTAGAATGGTGTTTTCCCCCAGGTGTTCTGTTTAGAATGGTGTTTTCCCCCAGGTGTTCTGTTTAGAATGGTGTTTTCCCCCAGGTGTTCTGTTTAGAATGGTGTTTTCCCCAGGTGTTCTGTTTAGAATGTTGTTTTCCCCCAGGTGTTCTGTTTAGATGGTGTTTTCCCCCAGGTGTTCTGTTTAGAATGGTGTTTTCCCCCAGGTGTTCTGTTTAGAATGGTGTTTTCCCCCAGGTGTTCTGT
>NC_088413.1:6538184-6573184 GCF_034236695.1 Oncorhynchus nerka | reverse complement strand
CTACTATATACCAGCCCTATTCCCTACATAGTTCACTACTATATACCAACCCTATGGAACCCTAGTCCCTACATAGTGCACTACTATATACCAGCCCTATGGAACCCTAGTCCCTACAGAGTGCACTACTATATACCAGCCCTATTCCCTACATAGTGCACTACTATATACCAGCCCTATGGAACCCTATTCCCTACATAGTGCACTACTATATACCAGCCCTATGGAACCCTATTCTCTACATAGTGCACTACTATATACCAGCCCTATGGAACCCTAGTCCCTACATGGTGTTATATACCAGCCCTATTCCCTACATAGTGCACTACTATATACCAGCCCTATGGAACCTATTCCCTACATAGTGCACTACTATATACCAGCCCTATGGAACCCTATTCCCTACATAGTTCACTACTATATACCAGCCCTATGAAACCCTATTCCCTACATAGTGTTCTATATACCAGCCCTATGGAACCCTATTCCCTACATAGTGTACTATATACCAACCCTATGGAACCCTATTCCCTACATAGTGCACTACTATATACCAGCCCTATGGAACCCTATTCCCTACATAGTGCACTACTATATACCAGCCCTATGGAACCCTATTCCCCTACGTAGGTGCACTACTATATACCAGCCCTATGGAACCCTATTCCCTACATAGTGCACTACTATATACCAGCCCTATGGAACCCTAGTCCCTACAGGTGCACTACTATATACCAGCCCTATTCCCTACATAGTGCACTACTATACACCAGCCCTATAGAACCCTATTCCCTACATAGGCACTACTATATACCAGCCCTATGGAACCCTATTCCCTACATAGTGCACTACTATATACCAGCCCTATGGAACCCTAGTCCCTACATAGGTGCACTACTATATACCAGCCCTATGGAACCCTATTCCTACATAGTGCACTACTATATACCAGCCCTATGAAACCCTATTCCCTACATAGTGCACTACTATATTACCAGCCCTATGGAACCCTATTCCCTACATAGTGCACTACTATATACCAACCCTATGGAACCCTATTCCCTACATAGTGCACTACTATATACCAACCCTATGGAACCCTATTCCCTACATAGTGCACTACTATATACCAGCCCTATGGAACCCTATTCCCTACATAGTGCACTACTATATACCAGCCCTATGGAACCTAGTCCCTACATAGTGCACTACTATATACCAGCCCTATGGAACCCTATTCCCTACATAGTGCACTACTATATACCAGCCCTATGGAACCCTATTCCCTACATAGTGCACTACTATATACCAGCCCTATGGAACCCTGGTCCCTACATAGTGCACTACTATACACCAGCCCTATGGAACCCTATTCCTTACATAGTGCACTACTATATACCAGCCCTATGGAACCCTATTCCCTACATAGTGCACTACTATATACCAGCCCTATGGAACCCTATTCCCCAGTAGTGCACTACTATATACCAACCCTATGGAACCCTAGTCCCTACATAGTGCACTACTATACACCAGCCCTATGGAACCCTATTCCCTACATAGTGCACTACTATATACCAGCCCTATGGAACCCTATTCCCTACATAGTGCACTACTATATACCAACCCTATGGAACCCTATTCCCTACGTAGTGCACTACTATATACCAACCCTATGGAACCCTAGTCCCTACATAGTGCACTACTATACACCAGCCCTATGGAACCCTATTCCCTACATAGTGCACTACTATATACCAGCCCTATGGAACCCTATTCCCTACATAGTGCACTACTATATACCAGCCCTATGAAACCCTATTCCCTACATAGTGCACTACTATATTACCAGCCCTATGGAACCCTATTCCCTACATAGTGCACTACTATATACCAACCCTATGGAACCCTATTCCCTACATAGTGCACTACTATATACCAACCCTATGGAACCCTATTCCCTACATAGTGCACTACTATATACCAGCCCTATGGAACCCTATTCCCTACGTAGTGCACTACTATATACCAACCCTATGGAACCCTAGTCCCTACATAGTGCACTACTATACACCAGCCCTATGGAACCCTATTCCCTACATAGTGCACTACTATATACCAGCCCTATGGAACCCTATTCCCTACATAGTGCACTACTATATACCAACCCTATGGAACCCTATTCCCTACGTAGTGCACTACTATATACCAACCCTATGGAACCCTAGTCCCTACATAGTGCACTACTATACACCAGCCCTATGGAACCCTATTCCCTACATAGTGCACTACTATATACCAGCCCTATGGAACCCTATTCCCTACATAGTGCACTACTATATACCAGCCCTATGGAACCCTAGTCCCTACATAGTGCACTACTATATACCAGCCCTATGGAACCCTATTCCCTACATAGTGCACTACTATATACCAGCCCTATGAAACCCTATTCCCTACATAGTGCACTACTATATACCAGCCCTATGAAACCCTATTCCCTACATAGTGCACTACTATATACCAGCCCTATGGAACCCTATTCCCTACATAGTGCACTACTATATACCAGCCCTATGGAACCCTATTCCCTACATAGTGCACTACTATATACCAGCCCTATGAAACCCTATTCCCTACATAGTGCACTACTATATACCAGCCCTATGAAACCCTATTCCCTACATAGTGCACTACTATATACCAGCCCTATGGAACCCTATTCCCTACATAGTGCACTACTATATACCAGCCCTATGGAACCCTAGAAGACGGAGCGAGAAGACGGAGGGAGAAGACAGAGGGAGAAGACAGAGGGAGAAGACAGAGGGAGAAGACAGAGGGAGAAGACAGAGGGAGAAGACAGAGGGAGAAGACAGAGGGAGAAGACAGAGGGAGAAGACAGAGGGAGAAGACGGAGCGAGAAGACGGAGCGAGAAGACGGAGAGAGAAGACGGAGGGAGAAGACGGAGGGAGAAGACAGAGGGAGAAGACAGAGGGAGAAGACAGAGGGAGAAGACAGAGGGAGAAGACAGAGGGAGAAGACAGAGCGAGAAGACAGAGCGAGAAGACAGAGCGAGAAGACAGAGGGAGAAGACAGAGGGAGAAGACAGAGCGAGAAGACAGAGCGAGAAGACAGAGCGAGAAGACGGAGAGAGAAGACGGAGAGAGAAGACAGAGGGAGAAGACAGAGGGAGAAGACAGAGGGAGAAGACGGAGCGAGAAGACGGAGAGAGAAGACAGAGGGAGAAGACGGAGAGAGAAGACAGACCTCTTCATTTGATACCGTAGAGCTGGGATGGGATAAACTAGAAACGAGCTCTATGTTACCCAAGCTCTATGTTACCCAGCTCTATGTTACCCCAGCTCTATGTTACCCCAGCTCTATGTTACCCCAGCTCTATGTTACCCCAGCTCTATGTTACCCCAGCTCCACGTTCTACGTTACCCCAGCTCACGTTACCCCAGCTCTCGTTACCCAGCTCAACGTTACCCAGCTCTCGTTACCCAGAACGTTACCCAAGCTCTATGTTACCCAAGCTCTATGTTACCCAAGCTCTATGTTACCCAGCTCTATGTGGCCCGTAAGGAAACGCTTCATGAACAGTCAGTAATAGACTGGCACAGCAATACTCACTGTGCTCTCTATGTTACCCAGCTCTATGTTACCCAGCTCTATGTTACACAGCAACACTCACTGTGCTCTCTATGTTACCCAGCTCTATGTTACACAGCAACACTCACTGTGCTCTCTCCTGGGGAAGACCTCTCGTCTGTCTTCATCACAGAGAACTGGACATCAGCTGGGTCAGAACGCACCGACGTCTGGGAGGGAGATGGGGAGGGAGGTGAAGACGGGGGGGAAGGGGAGAGGAGAGGAGAGAGATGGAGGGAGAGAAGGATAGAGAGATGGAGGGAGATGGGGAGAGAGGGGGAGGGATGGGGAGGGAGGGAGGTGAAGACGGGGGGAAGGGGAGAGGAGAGGAGAGAGATGGAGGGAGAACGAGAGAAAGGTTGATAGAGAAGTAGGATGGTGTGTTAATTTATCCTTTTATTTAACTAGGCAAGTCAGTTAACAACACATTATTATTTACAATGACGGTGTTACCTGTCGGACGGTGTCTCCCTCCTGGTTGCTAATGGTTACGCTGCAGTCCTCGCTGCCCAGCGCCAACAGGTTCTGAGAACTCCAGCAGCCACAGGTGATACGCTTAGTGTGCTTTCCTGTGTGTGTGTGTGTGTGTGTGTGTGTGTGTGTGTGTGTGTGTGAGAGTGAGTGACAGAGTGATAGAGAAAGAGAGTACGTAAGAATTTAAAACCAAAACCAGGACAGTGTGTTGTTACCCAGGACAGTGTGTGTTGTTACCCAGGACAGTGTGTTGTTACCCAGGACAGTGTGTGTTGTTACCCAGGACAGTGTGTGTTGTTACCCAGGACAGTGTGTTGTTACCCAGGACAGTGTGTGTTGTTACCCAGGACAGTGTGTGTTGTTACCCAGGACAGTGTGTTGTTACCCAGGACAGTGTGTGTTGTTACCCAGGACAGTGTGTGTTGTTACCCAGGACAGTGTGTTGTTACCCAGGACAGTGTGTTGTTACCCAGGACAGTGTGTTGTTACCCAGGACAGTGTGTTGTTACCCAGGACAGTGTGTGTTGTTACCCAGGACAGTGTGTTGTTACCCAGGACAGTGTGCTGTTACCCAGGACAGAGTGTGTTGTTACCCAGGACAGTGTGTTGTTACCCAGGACAGTGTGTGTTGTTACCCAGGACAGTGTGTGTTGTTACCCAGGACAGTGTGTTGTTACCCAGGACAGTGTGTGTTGTTACCCAGGACAGTGTGTTGTTACCCAGGACAATGTGTTGTTACCCAGGACAGTGTGTTGTTACCCAGGACAATGTGTTGTTACCCAGGACAGTGTGTGTTGTTACCCAGGACAGTGTGTGTTGTTACCCAGGACAGTGTGTTGTTACCCAGGACAGTGTGTTGTTACCCAGGACAATGTGTTGTTACCCAGAACAGTGTGTTGTTACCCAGGACAGTGTGTTGTTACCCAGGACAGTGTGTGTTGTTACCCAGGACAGAGTGTGTTGTTACCCAGGACAGTGTGTTGTTACCCAGGACAGAGTGTGTTGTTACCCAGGACAGTGTGTTGTTACCCAGGACAGTGTGTTGTTACCCAGGACAATGTGTTGTTACCCAGAACAGTGTGTTGTTACCCAGGACAGTGTGTTGTTACCCAGGACAGTGTGTGTTGTTACCCAGGACAGAGTGTGTTGTTACCCAGGACAGTGTGTTGTTACCCAGGACAGAGTGTGTTGTTACCCAGGACAGTGTGTTGTTACCCAGGACAGTGTGTTGTTACCCAGGACAGTGTGTTGTTACCCAGGACAGTGTGTTGTTACCCAGGACAGTGTGTTGTTACCCAGGACAGTGTGTGTTGTTACCCAGGACAGTGTGTTGTTACCCAGGACAGTGTGTGTTGTTACCCAGGACAGTGTGTTGTTACCCAGGACAGTGTGTTGTTACCCAGGACAGTGTGTTGTTACCCAGGACAGTGTGTTGTTACCCAGGACAGTGTGTTGTTACCCAGGACAGTGTGTTGTTACCCAGGACAGTGTGTGTTGTTACCCAGGACAGTGTGTGTTGTTACCCAGGACAGTGTGTGTTGTTACCCAGGACAGTGTGTTGTTACCCAGGACAGTGTGTTGTTACCCAGGACAGTGTGTGTTGTTACCCAGGACAGTGTGTGTTGTTACCCAGGACAGTGTGTTGTTACCCAGGACAGTGTGTGTTGTTACCCAGGACAGTGTGTTGTTACCCAGGACAGTGTGTGTTGTTACCCAGGACAGTGTGTTGTTACCCAGGACAGGGATCTTGCGTGACGTCTGTTGGTTGTAGATCAGCAGGTTTCCTTTGTTGGTCCCGACAGCCAATGGGGCCCAGGACCACAGGATGAATGACATCTGGTCTCTATGGAAACCAACACAGAGGGAAGGAATACTGGGAATGTTATGGCCTGCAAACAGTGTGTGTGTGTGTGTGTGTGTGTGTGTGTGTGTGTGGGTGTGTGAGGTGGGTGAGGTGTGTGAGGTGTGTGAGGTGGGTGAGGTGTGTGAGGTGAGGTGAGGTGGGTGAGGAGGTGAGGGTGTGAGGTGTGTGAGTGTGTGAGGTGGGTGAGGTGTGTGAGGTGTGTGAGGTAGGTGAGGTAGGTGAGGTAGGTGAGGTGGGTGAGGTGTGTGGGTAGGTGAGGTGTGTGAGGTAGGTGAGGTAGGTGAGGTAGGTGAGGTAGGTGAGGTAGGTGAGGTGGGTGAGGTGTGTGAGGGGTGAGGTGTGTGAGGTAGGTGAGGTAGGTGAGGTAGGTAAGGTGTGTGAGGTGGGTGAG
This sequence comes from Oncorhynchus nerka, assembly GCF_034236695.1. NCBI lineage: Eukaryota > Metazoa > Chordata > Actinopteri > Salmoniformes > Salmonidae > Oncorhynchus > Oncorhynchus nerka. Next base: position 6,566,800 of record NC_088413.1, on the reverse strand, counting down.
GTGTGTGAGGTGGGTGGTGTGTGAGGTGTGTGAGGTGTGTGAGGTAGGTGAGGTAGGTAAGGTGGGTGAGGTGGGTGAGTCCAGCCCACCTCATGCCGCTGTCTATCTGTGAGGTCTTGTTGACGTTAGCGTCCCAGAGGTAAACGGAGCTGGACTTGTCAGAGATCACTGCCAAGATGTCTCCGTCCTTATCCCAGTCCATCCCTACACAACGGAGGGGAGGGAGGGAGGGAGACAGAGAGAGGAGACAGAGAGGGAGGGGGAGGGGGAGACAGGGAGGGAGGGAGACAGAGAGGGAGGGAGACAGGGAGGGAGGGAGGGAGACAGAGAGGGAGGAGACAGGGAGGGAGGGAGGGAGACAGAGAGGGAGACAGAGACAGAGAGGGAGACAGAGACAGAGAGGGAGACAGAGAGGGAGACAGAGAGGGAGACAGAGACAGAGAGGGAGACAGAGACAGAGAGGGAGACAGAGACAGAGAGGGAGGGAGGGAGGGGGAAGACAGGGGGAGGGGGAAGACAGGGGAGGGAGGGGGATGTCAGTATGGTCCCAGCAGGTCAGATGTGTTAGTAGCAGGTCAGATGTGTCAGTATGGTCCCAGCAGGTCAGATGTGAGTATCGTCCCAGCAGGTCAGATGTGTCAGTATGGTCCCAGCAGGTCAGATGTGTCAGTATCGTCCCAGCAGGTCAGATGTGTTAGTATCGTCCCAGCAGGTCAGATGTGTTAGTAGCAGGTCAGATGTGTTAGTAGCAGGTCACATGTGTCAGTATGGTCCCAGCAGGTCAGATGTGTCAGTATGGTCCCAGCAGGTCAGATGTGTTAGTAGCAGGTCAGATGTGTCAGTATGGTCCCAGCAGGTCAGATGTGTTAGTAGCAGGTCAGATGTGTCAGTATCGTCCCAGCAGGTCAGATGTGTCAGTATGGTCCCAGCAGGTCAGATGTGTCAGTATTGTCCCAGCAGGTCAGATGTGTCAGTATGGTCCCAGCAGGTCAGATGTGTCAGTATGGTCCCAGCAGGTCAGATGTGTTAGTAGCAGGTCAGATGTGTCAGTATCATCCCAGCAGGTCAGATGTGTCAGTATGGTCCCAGCAGGTCAGATGTGTTAGTAGCAGGTCAGATGTGTCAGTATGGTCCCAGCAGGTCAGATGTGTTAGTAGCAGGTCAGATGTGTTAGTAGCAGGTCAGATGTGTCAGTATTGTCCCAGCAGGTCAGATGTGTCAGTATCGTCCCAGCAGGTCAGATGTGTCAGTATGGTCCCAGCAGGTCAGATGTGTCAGTATGGTCCCAGCAGGTCAGATGTGTCAGTATGGTCCCAGCAGGTCAGATGTGTCAGTATCGTCCCAGCAGGTCAGATGTGTTAGTATCGTCCCAGCAGGTCAGATGTGTCAGTATTGTCCCAGCAGGTCACATGTGTCAGTATCGTCCCAGCAGGTCAGATGTGTTAGTAGCAGGTCAGATGTGTCAGTATGGTCCCAGCAGGTCACATGTGTCAGTATGGTCCCAGCAGGTCAGATGTGTTAGTAGCAGGTCAGATGTGTTAGTATCGTCCCAGCAGGTCAGATGTGTTAGTAGCAGGTCAGATGTGTTAGTAGCAGGTCAGATGTGTTAGTAGCAGGTCAGATGTGTCAGTATGGTCCCAGCAGGTCAGATGTGTCAGTATCGTCCCAGCAGGTCAGATGTGTTAGTAGCAGGTCAGATGTGTTAGTAGCAGGTCAGATGTGTTCGTAGCAGGTCAGATGTGTCAGTATCGTCCCAGCAGGTCAGATGTGTTAGTAACAGGTCAGATGTGTTAGTAGCAGGTCAGATGTGTCAGTATGGTCCCAGCAGGTCAGATGTGTTAGTAGCAGGTCAGATGTGTCAGTATGGTCCCAACAGGTCAGATGTGTTAGTAGCAGGTCAGATGTGTTAGTAGCAGGTCAGATGTGTTAGTAGTAGGTCAGATGTGTTAGTAGCAGGTCAGATGTGTTAGTAGCAGGTCAGATGTGTCAGTATGGTCCCAACAGGTCAGATGTGTTAGTAGCAGGTCAGATGTGTTAGTAGCAGGTCAGATGTGTTAGTAGCAGGTCAGATGTGTCAGTATGGTCCCAGCAGGTCAGATGTGTCAGTATCGTCCCAGCAGGTCAGATGTGTCAGTATGGTCCCAGCAGGTCACATGTGTCAGTATGGTCCCAGCAGGTCAGATGTGTTAGTAGCAGGTCAGATGTGTCAGTATCGTCCCAGCAGGTCAGATGTGTTAGTAGCAGGTCAGATGTGTTAGTAGCAGGTCAGATGTGTCAGTAGCAGGTCAGATGTGTCAGTATGGTCCCAACAGGTCAGATGTGTTAGTAGCAGGTCAGATGTGTTAGTAGCAGGTCAGATGTGTCAGTAGCAGGTCAGATGTGTCAGTAGCAGGTCAGATGTGTCAGTATGGTCCCAGCAGGTCAGATGTGTTAGTAGCAGGTCAGATGTATCAGTATGGTCCCAGCAGGTCAGATGTGTTAGTAGCAGGTCAGATATGTTAGTAGCAGGTCAGATGTGTTAGTAGCAGGTCAGATGTGTTAGTATCGTCACAGCAGGTCAGATGTATCAGTATCGTCCCAACAGGTCAGATGTGTTAGTAGCAGGTCAGATGTGTCAGTATCGTCCCAGCAGGTCAGATGTGTTAGTAGCAGGTCAGATGTGTCAGTATGGTCCCAGCAGGTCAGATGTGTCAGTATCGTCCCAGCAGGTCAGATGTGTCAGTATCGTCCCAGCAGGTCAGATGTGTTAGTAGCAGGTCAGATGTGTTAGTATCGTCCCAGCAGGTCAGATGTGTCAGTATGGTCCCAGCAGGTCAGATGTGTCAGTATTGTCCCAGCAGGTCAGATGTGTCAGTATTGTCCCAGCAGGTCAGATGTGTCAGTATCGTCCCAGCAGGTCAGATGTGTCAGTATCGTCCCAGCAGGTCAGATGTGTTAGTAGCAGGTCACATGTGTCAGTATCGTCCCAGCAGGTCAGATGTGTTAGTAGCAGGTCAGATGTGTCAGTATCGTCCCAGCAGGTCAGATGTGTCAGTATGGTCCCAGCAGGTCAGATGTGTCAGTATCGTCCCAGCAGGTCAGATGTGTCAGTATCGTCCCAGCAGGTCAGATGTGTTAGTAGCAGGTCAGATGTGTTAGTATCGTCCCAGCAGGTCAGATGTGTCAGTATGGTCCCAGCAGGTCAGATGTGTCAGTATTGTCCCAGCAGGTCAGATGTGTCAGTATTGTCCCAGCAGGTCAGATGTGTCAGTATCGTCCCAGCAGGTCAGATGTGTCAGTATCGTCCCAGCAGGTCAGATGTGTTAGTAGCAGGTCACATGTGTCAGTATCGTCCCAGCAGGTCAGATGTGTTAGTAGCAGGTCAGATGTGTCAGTATCGTCCCAGCAGGTCAGATGTGTTAGTAGCAGGTCAGATGTGTTAGTAGCAGGTCAGATGTGTCAGTATTGTCCCAGCAGGTCAGATATGTCAGTATCGTCCCAGCAGGTCAGATGTGTCAGTATCGTCCCAGCAGGTCAGATGTGTTAGTAGCAGGTCAGATGTGTTAGTAGCAGGTCAGATGTGTTAGTAGCAAGTCAGATGTGTTAGTAGCAGGTCAGATGTGTCAGTATGGTCCCAGCAGGTCAGATGTGTCAGTATGGTCCCAGCAGGTCAGATGTGTCAGTATCGTCCCAGCAGGTCAGATGTGTCAGTATCGTCCCAGCAGGTCAGATGTGTTAGTAGCAGGTCAGATGTGTCAGTATCGTCCCAGCAGGTCAGATGTGTTAGTAGCAGGTCAGATGTGTCAGTATTGTCCCAGCAGGTCAGATGTGTCAGTATCGTCCCAGCAGGTCAGATGTGTCAGTATGGTCCCAGCAGGTCAGATGTGTTAGTAGCAGGTCAGATGTGTTAGTAGCAGGTCAGATGTGTTAGTAGCAAGTCAGATGTGTTAGTAGCAGGTCAGATGTGTCAGTATGGTCCCAGCAGGTCAGATGTGTCAGTATGGTCCCAGCAGGTCAGATGTGTCAGTATCGTCCCAGCAGGTCAGATGTGTCAGTATCGTCCCAGCAGGTCAGATGTGTTAGTAGCAGGTCAGATGTGTCAGTATCGTCCCAGCAGGTCAGATGTGTTAGTAGCAGGTCAGATGTGTCAGTATTGTCCCAGCAGGTCAGATGTGTCAGTATCGTCCCAGCAGGTCAGATGTGTCAGTATGGTCCCAGCAGGTCAGATGTGTTAGTAGCAGGTCAGATGTGTTAGTAGCAGGTCAGATGTGTTAGTAGCAGGTCCGATGTGTTAGTAGCAGGTCAGATGTGTCAGTATGGTCCCAGCAGGTCAGATGTGTCAGTATGGTCCCAGCAGGTCAGATGTGTCAGTATGGTCCCAGCAGGTCAGATGTGTTAGTAGCAGGTCAGATGTGTCAGTATGGTCCCAGCAGGTCAGATGTGTCAGTATGGTCCCAGCAGGTCAGATGTGTTAGTAGCAGGTCAGATGTGTCAGTATGGTCCCAGCAGGTCAGATGTGTCAGTATGGTCCCAGCAGGTCAGATGTGTCAGTATCGGCCCAGCAGGTCAGATGTGTCAGTATCGGCCCAGCAGGTCAGATGTGTCAGTATGGTCCCAGCAGGTCAGATGTGTCAGTATCGTCCCAGCAGGTCAGATGTGTCAGTATCGTCCCAGCAGGTCAGATGTGTTAGTAGCAGGTCAGATGTGTCAGTATCATCCCAGCAGGTCAGATGTGTCAGTATCGTCCCCGCAGGTCAGATGTGTCAGTATGGTCCCAGCAGGTCAGATGTATCAGTATGGTCCCAGCAGGTCAGATGTGTCAGTAGCAGGTCAGATGTGTCAGTATGGTCCCAGCAGGTCAGATGTATCAGTATGGTCCCAGCAGGTCAGATGTGTCAGTAGCAGGTCAGATGTGTCAGTAGCAGGTCAGATGTGTCAGTATGGTCCCAGCAGGTCAGATGTGTCAGTATCGTCCCAGCAGGTCAGATGTGTCAGTATCGTCCCAGCAGGTCAGATGTATCAGTATGGTCCCAGCAGGTCAGTTGTGTCAGTATCGTTCCAGCAGGTCAGATGTGTCAGTATCGTCCCAGCAGGTCAGATGTGTCAGTATGGTCCCAGCAGGTCAGATGTATCAGTATGGTCCCAGCAGGTCAGATGTATCAGTATGGTCCCAGCAGGTCAGTTGTGTCAGTATCGTCCCAGCAGGTCAGATGTGTCAGTATGGTCCCAGCAGGTCAGATGTGTTAGTAGCAGGTCAGATGTGTCAGTATGGTCCCAGCAGGTCAGATGTGTCAGTATGGTCCCAGCAGGTCAGATGTGTCAGTATCGGCCCAGCAGGTCAGATGTGTCAGTATGGTCCCAGCAGGTCAGATGTGTCAGTATCGTCCCAGCAGGTCAGATGTGTCAGTATCGTCCCAGCAGGTCAGATGTGTTAGTAGCAGGTCAGATGTGTCAGTATCATCCCAGCAGGTCAGATGTGTCAGTATCGTCCCCGCAGGTCAGATGTGTCAGTATCGTCCCAGCAGGTCAGATGTATCAGTATGGTCCCAGCAGGTAAGATGTGTCAGTAGCAGGTCAGAGGTATCAGTATGGTCCCAGCAGGTCAGATGTATCAGTATGGTCCCAGCAGGTCAGATGTGTCAGTAGCAGGTCAGATGTGTCAGTATGGTCCCAGCAGGTCAGATGTGTCAGTATCGTCCCAGCAGGTCAGATGTGTCAGATGTGTCAGTATCGTCCCAGCAGGTCAGATGTGTTAGTAGCAGGTCAGATGTGTCAGTATGGTCCCAGCAGGTCAGATGTGTTTGTAACAGGTCAGATGTGTCAGTATTGTCCCAGCAGGTCAGATGTTTCAGTATCGTCCCAGCAGGCCAGATAGATGTGTTAGTAGCAGGTCAGATGTGTTAGTAGCAGGTCAGATGTGTCAGTAGCAGGTCAGATGTGTCAGTAACAGGTCAGATGTGTTAGTAGCAGGTCAGATGTGTTAGTAGCAGGTCAGATGTGTCAGTATGGTCCCAGCAGGTCAGATGTGTTAGTAACAGGTCAGATGTGTCAGTAGCAGGTCAGATGTGTCAGTATGGTCCCAGCAGGTCAGATGTGTCAGTATGGTCCCAGCAGGTCAGATGTGTCAGTATCATCCCAGCAGGTCAGATGTATCAGTATGGTCCCAGCAGGTCAGATGTGTCAGTAGCAGGTCAGATGTGTCAGTATCGTCCCAGCAGGTCAGATGTGTTAGTAGCAGGTCAGATGTGTCAGTATCGTCCCAGCAGGTCAGATGTGTCAGTATGGTCCCAGCAGGTCAGATGTGTCAGTATGGTCCCAGCAGGTCAGATGTGTCAGTATCGTCCCAGCAGGTCAGATGTGTTAGTAGCAGGTTAGATGTGTTAGTAGCAGGTCAGATGTGTTAGTAACAGGTCAGATGTGTCAGTATGGTCACAGCAGGTCAGATGTGTCAGTATCGTCCCAGCAGGTCAGATGTGTTAGTAGCAGGTCAGATGTGTTAGTAGCAGGTCAGATGTGTTAGTAGCAGGTCAGATGTGTTAGTAACAGGTCAGATGTGTCAGTATGGTCACAGCAGGTCAGATGTGTCAGTATCGTCCCAGCAGGTCAGATGTGTTAGTAGCAGGTCAGATGTGTTAGTAGCAGGTCAGATGTGTTAGTAGCAGGTCAGATGTGTTAGTAACAGGTCAGATGTGTCAGTATGGTCACAGCAGGTCAGATGTGTCAGTATCGTCCCAGCAGGTCAGATGCGTTAGTAGCAGGTCAGATGTGTCAGTATCGTCCCAGCAGGTCAGATGTGTCAGTATTGTCCCAGCAGGTCAGATAGATGTGTTAGTAGCAGGCCAGATGGATGTGTTTCTGTATGTTGAACTCACCCAGGTAGATTTAGTTCATTCTTCCTCTGTCCATGTCTGTCAAATATCTTCACTGAGCTGTCAGATCTTTAGAACAGAACACAGTAAAATAGTATAGAATTAAACTAGTACAGTACAGAATAGTATAGTACACAACAGTATAGTACAGTATAGTACACAACAGTACAGTACATAACATTATAGTACAGTATAGTACATAACAGTACAGTACATAACAGTATAGTACATAACAGTACATAACAGTATAGTACATAACAGTATAGTACAGTATAGTACATAACAGTACAGTACATAACAGTACAGTACATAACAGTACAGTACATAACAGTACAGTACATAACAGTATAGTACATAACAGTACAGTACATAACAGTACAGTACATAACAGTATAGTACATAACATTATAGTACACAACAGCACAGTATAGTACAGTATAGTACATAACAGTACAGTACATAACAGTACAGTACATAACAGTATAGTACATAACATTATAGTACACAACAGCACAGTACATAACATTACATAACAGTACATAACAGTACATAACAGTACATAACAGCACAGTACATAACAGTATAGTACATAACAGTACAGTACATAACAGTATAGTACATAACAGTAGAGTACATAACAGTACAGTACATAACATTACATAACAGTACATTACATAACAGTATAGTACATAACAGTATAGTACATAACAGTACATAACAGTACATAACAGTACAGTACATAACAGTATAGTACATAACAGTATAGTACATAACAGTACAGTACATAACAGTACATTACATAACAGTATAGTACATAACAGTACAGTACATAACAGTATAGTACATAACAGTAGAGTACATAACAGTACAGTACATAACAGTATAGTACATAACAGTACATAACAGTACAGTATAGTACATAACAGTAGAGTACATAACAGTATAGTACATAACAGTACATAACAGTACATAACAGTACAGTACATAACAGTATAGTACATAACAGTATAGTACAGTATAGTACAGTATAGTACATAACAGTATAGTACAGTATAGTACATAACAGTATAGTACAGTATAGTACATAACAGTATAGTACAGTATAGTACATAACAGTACAGTATAGTACAGTATAGTACAGTATAGTACATAACAGTATAGTACAGTATAGTACATAACAGTATAGTACAGTATAGTACATAACAGTATAGTACATAACAGTATAGTACATAACATTACAGTACATAACAGTATAGTACATAACAGTATAGTACATAACAGTACAGTACATAACAGTATAGTACATAACAGTACATAACAGTACAGTACATAACAGTACAGTACATAACAGTACAGTACATAACATTACATAACAGTATAGTACATAACAGTACAGTACATAACAGTACATAACAGTATAGTACATAACAGTACAGTACATAACAGTACATAACAGTACAGTACATAACAGTACATAACAGTATAGTACATAACAGTACATAACAGTACAGTACATAACATTACATAACAGTATAGTACATAACAGTACAGTACATAACATTACATAAAGTATAGTACAGTACATAACAGTATAGTACATAACAGTATAGTACATAACAGTACGGTACATTACAGTATAGTACATAACAGTACAGTACATAACATTACATAACAGTACAGTACATAACAGTACAGTACATAACATTACATAACAGTATAGTACAGTACAGTACATAACATTACATAACAGTATAGTACAGTACATAACAGTATAGTACATAACAGTACAGTACATAACAGTACAGTACATAACAGTACAGTACATAACACTATAGTACATAACAGTACAGTACATAACAGTATAGTACATAACAGTACAGTACATAACAGTACAGTACATAACAGTACATAACAGTACAGTACATAACATTATAGTACACAACAGCACAGTATAGTACAGTATAGTACATAACAGTACAGTACATAACAGTACAGTACATAACAGTATAGTACATAACAGTACAGTACATAACAGTACAGTACATAACAGTATAGTACATAACATTATAGTACACAACAGCACAGTACATAACATTACATAACAGTACATAACAGTACATAACAGCACAGTACATAACAGTATAGTACATAACAGTACAGTACATAACAGTATAGTACATAACAGTAGAGTACATAACAGTACAGTACATAACCTTACATAACATTACATTACATAACAGTATAGTACATAACAGTATAGTACATAACAGTACATAACAGTACATAACAGTACAGTACATAACAGTATAGTACATAACAGTATAGTACAGTACATAACAGTACATTACATAACAGTATAGTACATAACAGTACAGTACATAACAGTATAGTACATAACAGTAGAGTACATAACAGTACAGTACATAACAGTATAGTACATAACAGTACATAACAGTACAGTATAGTACATAACAGTAGAATACATAACAGTATAGTACATAACAGTACATAACAGTACAGTACATAACAGTATAGTACATAACAGTATAGTACAGTATAGTACAGTATAGTACATAACAGTATAGTACAGTATAGTACATAACAGTATAGTACAGTATAGTACATAACAGTATAGTACAGTATAGTACATAACAGTATAGTACAGTATAGTACAGTATAGTACAGTATAGTACATAACAGTATAGTACATAACAGTATAGTACAGTATAGTACATAACAGTATAGTACATAACAGTATAGTACATAACAGTACAGTACATAACAGTATAGTACATAACAGTACAGTACATTACAGTATAGTACATAACAGTACAGTACATAACATTACATAACAGTATAGTACATAACAGTACAGTACATAACAGTACATAACAGTATAGTACATAACAGTACAGTACATAACAGTACATAACAGTATAGTACATAACAGTACATAACAGTACAGTACATAACATTACATAACAGTATAGTACATAACAGTACAGTACATAACAGTACATAACAGTACAGTACATAACATTACATAACAGTACAGTACATAACATTACATAACAGTATAGTACATAACAGTACAGTACATAACATTACATAAAAGTATAGTACAGTACATAACAGTATAGTACATAACAGTATAGTACATAACAGTACAGTACATTACAGTATAGTACATAACAGTACAGTACATAACATTACAGTACAGTACATAACAGTACAGTACATAACATTACATAACAGTATAGTACAGTACATAACAGTATAGTACATAACAGTACAGTACATAACAGTACAGTACATAACAGTACAGTACATAACAGTATAGTACATAACAGTACAGTACATAACAGTATAGTACATAACAGTACAGTACATAACAGTATAGTACATAACAGTACAGTACATAACAGTACAGTACATAACAGTACATAACAGTACAGTACATAACAGTATAGTACATAACATTATAGTACACAACAGCACAGTATAGTACAGTATAGTACATAACAGTACAGTACATAACAGTATAGTACATAACAGTACATAACAGTACAGTACATAACAGTATAGTACATAACATTATAGTACACAACAGCACAGTACATAACATTACATAACAGTACATAACAGTACATAACAGTACATAACAGCACAGTACATAACAGTATAGTACATAACAGTACAGTACATAACAGTATAGTACATAACAGTAGAGTACATAACAGTACAGTACATAACATTACATAACAGTACATTACATAACAGTATAGTACATAACAGTATAGTACATAACAGTACATAACAGTACATAACAGTACAGTACATAACAGTATGTACATAACAGTATAGTACAGTACATAACAGTACATTACATAACAGTATAGTACATAACAGTACAGTACATAACAGTATAGTACATAACAGTAGAGTACATAACAGTACAGTACATAACAGTATAGTACATAACAGTACATAACAGTACAGTATAGTACATAACAGTAGAATACATAACAGTATAGTACATAACAGTACATAACAGTACAGTACATAACAGTATAGTACATAACAGTATAGTACAGTATAGTACAGTATAGTACATAACAGTAGGTACAGTATAGTACATAACAGTATAGTACAGTATAGTACATAACAGTATAGTACAGTATAGTACATAACAGTATAGTACAGTATAGTACAGTATAGTACAGTATAGTACATAACAGTATAGTACATAACAGTATAGATATAGTACATAACAGTATAGTACATAACAGTATAGTACATAACAGTACAGTACATAACAGTATAGTACATAACAGTATAGTACATAACAGTACAGTACATAACAGTATAGTACATAACAGTACATAACAGTACAGTACATAACAGTACAGTACATAACAGTACAGTACATAACATTACATAACAGTATAGTACATAACAGTACAGTACATAACAGTACATAACAGTATAGTACATAACAGTACATAACAGTACAGTACATAACATTACATAACAGTATAGTACATAACAGTACAGTACATAACATTACATAAAAGTATAGTACAGTACATAACAGTATAGTACATAACAGTATAGTACATAACAGTACAGTACATTACAGTATAGTACATAACAGTACAGTACATAACATTACATAACAGTACAGTACATAACAGTACAGTACATAACAGTACAGTACATTACAGTACAGTGCATAACAGTACAGTACATAACAGTACAGTACATAACAGTACAGTACATAACAGTACAGTACATAACAGTACATAACAGTATAGTACATAACAGTACAGTACATAACAGTACAGTACATAACAGTATAGTACATAACAGTATAGTACATAACAGTACAGTACATAACAGTACAGTACATAACAGTAGAGTACATAACAGTACATAACAGTACAGTATAGTACATAACAGTAGAGTACATAACAGTATAGTACATAACAGTATAGTACATAACAGTATAGTACATAACAGTACAGTAGAGTACATAACAGTACAGTACATAACATTATAGTACATAACAGTACATAACAGTATAGTACATAACAGTATAGTACATAACAGTAGAGTACATAACAGTATAGTACATAACAGTACATAACAGTACAGTATAGTACATAACAGTAGAGTACATAACAGTACAGTACATAACATTATAGTACATAACAGTACATAACAGTATAGTACATAACAGTATAGTACATAACAGTATAGTACATAACAGTACATAACAGTACAGTATAGTACATAACAGTATAGTACATAACAGTACAGTACATAACAGTATAGTACATAACAGTACATAACAGTACAGTATAGTACATAACAGTAGAGTACAAAACAGTACAGTACATAACATTATAGTACATAACAGTACATAACAGTATAGTACATAACAGTATAGTACATAACAGTAGAGTACATAACAGTACAGTACATAACATTATAGTACATAACAGTACATAACAGTATAGTACATAACAGTATAGTACATAACAGTATAGTACATAACAGTACATAACAGTACAGTATAGTACATAACAGTATAGTACATAACAGTACAGTACATAACAGTATAGTACATAACAGTACATAACAGTACAGTATAGTACATAACAGTAGAGTACAAAACAGTACAGTACATAACATTATAGTACATAACAGTACATAACAGTATAGTACATAACAGTATAGTACATAACAGTAGAGTACATAACAGTATAGTACATAACAGTACATAACAGTACAGTATAGTACATAACAGTATAGTACATAACAGTACAGTACATAACAGTAGAGTACATAACATTATAGTACATAACAGTACATAACAGTACAGTATAGTACATAACATTACATAACAGTATAGTACATAACAGTATAGTACATAACAGTATAGTACATAACAGTACATAACAGTACAGTATAGTACATAACAGTAGAGTACATAACAGTACAGTACATAACATTATAGTACATAACAGTACATAACAGTACAGTATAGTACATAACATTACATAACAGTATAGTACATAACAGTATAGTACATAACAGTACATAACAGTACAGTATAGTACATAACAATAGTATGTATTATATTAATATATATTATATTAATAGATATAACAGGTAGCTCTGGTCCAGGGTGAATACAGACTGGTATTATATTAATAGATATAACAGGTAGCTCTGGTCCAGGGTGAATACAGACTGGTATTATATTAATAGATATAACAGGTAGCTCTGGTCCAGGGTGAATACAGACTGGTATTATATTAATAGATATAACAGGTAGCTCTGGTCCAGGGTGAATACAGTCTGGTATTATATTAATAGATATAACAGGTAGCTCTGGTCCAGGGTGAATACAGACTGGTATTATATTAATAGATATAACAGGTAGCTCTGGTCCAGGGTGAATACAGACTGGTATTATATTAATAGATATAACAGGTAGCTCTGGTCCAGGGTGAATATAGACTGGTATTATATTAATAGATATAACAGGTAGCTCTGGTCCAGGGTGAATACAGACTGGTATTATATTAATAGATATAACAGGTAGCTCTGGTCCAGGGTGAATACAGTCTGGTATTATATTAATAGATATAACAGGTAGCTCTGGTCCAGGGTGAATACAGACTGGTATTATATTAATAGATATAACAGGTAGCTCTGGTCCAGGGTGAATACAGACTGGTATTATATTAATAGATATAACAGGTAGCTCTGGTCCAGGGTGAATACAGACTGGTATTATATTAATAGATATAACAGGTAGCTCTGGTCCAGGGTGAATACAGACTGGTATTATATTAATAGATATAACAGGTAGCTCTGGTCCAGGGTGAATACAGACTGGTATTATATTAATAGATATAACAGGTAGCTCTGGTCCAGGGTGAATACAGACTGGTATTATATTAATAGATATAACAGGTAGCTCTGGTCCAGGGTGAATACAGACTGGTATTATATTAATAGATATAACAGGTAGCTCTGGTCCAGGGTGAATACAGACTGGTATTATATTAATAGATATAACAGGTAGCTCTGGTCCAGGGTGAATACAGACTGGTATTATATTAATAGATATAACAGGTAGCTCTGGTCCAGGGTGAATACAGACTGGTATTATATTAATAGATATAACAGGTAGCTCTGGTCCAGGGTGAATACAGACTGGTATTATATTAATAGATATAACAGGTAGCTCTGGTCCAGGGTGAATACAGTCTGGTATTATATTAATAGATATAACAGGTAGCTCTGGTCCAGGGTGAATACAGACTGGTATTATATTAATAGATATAACAGGTAGCTCTGGTCCAGGGTGAATACAGACTGGTATTATATTAATAGATATAACAGGTAGCTCTGGTCCAGGGTGAATATAGACTGGTATTATATTAATAGATATAACAGGTAGCTCTGGTCCAGGGTGAATACAGACTGGTATTATATTAATAGATATAACAGGTAGCTCTGGTCCAGGGTGAATACAGTCTGGTATTATATTAATAGATATAACAGGTAGCTCTGGTCCAGGGTGAATACAGACTGGTATTATATTAATAGATATAACAGGTAGCTCTGGTCCAGGGTGAATACAGACTGGTATTATATTAATAGATATAACAGGTAGCTCTGGTCCAGGGTGAATACAGACTGGTATTATATTAATAGATATAACAGGTAGCTCTGGTCCAGGGTGAATACAGACTGGTATTATATTAATAGATATAACAGGTAGCTCTGGTCCAGGGTGAATACAGACTGGTATTATATTAATAGATATAACAGGTAGCTCTGGTCCAGGGTGAATACAGTCTGGTATTATATTAATAGATATAACAGGTAGCTCTGGTCCAGGGTGAATACAGACTGGTATTATATTACTAGATATAACAGGTAGCTCTGGTCCAGGGTGAATACAGACTGGTATTATATTAATAGATATAACAGGTAGCTCTGGTCCAGGGTGAATACAGACTGGTATTATATTAATAGATATAACAGGTAGCTCTGGTCCAGGGTGAATACAGACTGGTATTATATTAATAGATATAACAGGTAGCTCTGGTCCAGGGTGAATACAGACTGGTATTATATTAATAGATATAACAGGTAGCTCTGGTCCAGGGTGAATACAGACTGGTATTATATTAATAGATATAACAGGTAGCTCTGGTCCAGGGTGAATACAGACTGGTATTATATTAATAGATATAACAGGTAGCTCTGGTCCAGGGTGAATACAGTCTGGTATTATATTAATAGATATAACAGGTAGCTCTGGTCCAGGGTGAATACAGACTGGTATTATATTAATAGATATAACAGGTAGCTCTGGTCCAGGGTGAATACAGACTGGTATTATATTAATAGATATAACAGGTAGCTCTGGTCCAGGGTGAATACAGTCTGGTATTATATTAATAGATATAACAGGTAGCTCTGGTCCAGGGTGAATACAGACTGGTATTATATTAATAGATATAACAGGTAGCTCTGGTCCAGGGTGAATACAGACTGGTATTATATTAATAGATATAACAGGTAGCTCTGGTCCAGGGTGAATACAGACTGGTATTATATTAATAGATATAACAGGTAGCTCTGGTCCAGGGTGAATACAGACTGGTATTATATTAATAGATATAACAGGTAGCTCTGGTCCAGGGTGAATACAGTCTGGTATTATATTAATAGATATAACAGGTAGCTCTGGTCCAGGTGAATACAGTCTGGTATTATAGATTAACAGGTAGCTCTGGTCCAGGAGTTTTACATCATAATAACATGTATGATGAAGACCTGCACTAAACCCCTGGACCAGGAGTTTTACACCATAATAACATGTATGATGAAGACCTGCACTAAACCCCTGGACCAGGAGTTTTACACCATAATAACATGTATGATGAAGACCTGCACTAAACCCCCTGGACCAGGAGTTTACACCATAATAACATGTATGATGAAGACCTGCACTAAACCCTGGACCAGGAGTTTTACATCATAATGACATGTATGATGAAGACCTGCACTAAACCCCTGGACCAGGAGTTTTAATAATAACATGTATGATGAAGACTGCACTAAACCCCCTGGACCAGGAGTTTTACACCATAATAACATGTATGATGAAGACCTGCACTAAAACCCCTGGACCAGAAGTTTTACACCATAATAACATGTATGATGAAGACCTGCACTAAACCCCCTGGACCAGGAGTTTTACACCATAATAACATGTATGATGAAGACCTGCACTAAACCCCCTGGACCAGGAGTTTTACACCATAATAACATGTATGATGAAGACCTGCACTAAACCCCCTGGACCAGGAGTTTTACACCATAATAACATGTATGATGAAGACCTGCACTAAACCCCCTGGACCAGAGTTTTACACCATAATAACATGTATGATGAAGACCTGCACTAAACCCCCTGGACCAGGAGTTTTACATCATAATAACATGTATGATGAAGACCTGCACTAAACCCCTGGACCAGGAGTTTTACATCATAATGACATGTATGATGAAGACCTGCACTAAACCCCTGGACCAGGAGTTTTACACCATAATAACATGTATGATGAAGACCTGCACTAAACCCCTGGACCAGGAGTTTTACACCATAATAACATGTATGATGAAGACCTGCACTAAACCCCTAGACCAGGAGTTTTACACCATAATAACATGTATGATGAAGACCTGCACTAAACCCCTGGACCAGGAGTTTTACATCATAATAACATGTATGATGAAGACCTGCACTAAACCCCTGGACCAGGAGTTTTACACCATAATAACATGTATGATGAAGACCTGCACTAAACCCCTGGACCAGGAGTTTTACACCATAATAACATGTATGATGAAGACCTGCACTAAACCCCTGGACCAGGAGTTTTACACCATAATAACATGTATGATGAAGACCTGCACTAAACCCCTGGACCAGGAGTTTTACACCATAATAACATGTATGATGAAGACCTGCACTAAACCCCTGGACCAGGAGTTTTACACCATAATAACATGTATGATGAAGACCTGACAACCATCAGAGCAACAACTCACCCTGCGACAGCGATGTAGTTCCCCAGGGTCTTCTGCCATTTGTACTGGAGACAGGACCCCAACCAAGCTCTGTCTGTGAGGGTGAAAACACGCTGCAGGGAGAGAGAGAGACAGAGAGAGAGAGGGAGAGAGACAGAGAGAGGGTAGAGAGACAGAGAGACAGAGAGAGAGAGGGAGAGAGGGAGAGAGCGAGAGAGAGAGAGAGAGACAGAGACAGAGAGCGAGAGAGACAGAGAGAGGAGAGAGAGCGAGAGAGACAGAGACAGAGGGAGAGAGAGAGAAGGAATCATTTGGTCTAGTGGGTAACGTTAAAGAGCTTATCATCAGTAGAAACAATAGAGCGTTCTCCCCGCCTGTTTCAGTTCAAATCAGAGGGGAAGAGGATATAGTTGGTGAAACCCTGGTCTACAAAACATACAACCACCCTCAGCCTGGGTACGAATCCCGACTCCACCGTACAGGTACGTCCCTCTTATCGCTATATTTTCCCCACTCAAGTCTGCTACCAAATAACCCCTGTCCCAATAAAGGGAGATAGTTTGTAACAGGTGGTTTGACTTGGCGCAAATGATTAGTTAGCCAAGAAGTAGCCTTACTGGTAACGTTAGCTAGCTAGCCAGCTAACATTAGCAACATTTGGGTTCGGGGACACCACAACCAAAATATAAACGCGTAGATAATTGAAATACCCGGTTTAAGGAAGTATATACAGATATTATATAACTATACCCGTGTTGTTTCTAGGCAACAATACCTTCATTTTTGTAGAGTGTTTTAGTCTTGAGTAAATCTTCACCAAAGCATCGCTGCAAATTTGTGTCAATATCCCAGAATGCTTCACTCCTCAGCGTCCGCATATCCAACGAAGCGATGTCATGGCAACAGCCAATGAGCGCCGCTCTGGAGCGTCTTCCTGTTTGGACCAGCAGATGCCAGTCAAATACCGGTGTTTCGCTTACAAACATGGGGTCTTCACAAAATATTCGTACCTGTTTTGACTTATTCCACATTTTGTTGTTTTACAGCCTGACTTCAACATTGATTTACATAGATTTTATTTTAAATCTCACCCATATACACACACACACACACACACACACACACACACACACACACAATACCCCCTTAATAATGACATATTGAAAATTAAATACAGATCTCATTTTACAACCAAATGTATTCCTCACATGCTTCGTAAAACAACAGGTGTAGAATAACAGTGAAATGCTTACTTAGTCTGTTTTACGAAGCATATGAAAAATAACATTTGATTTTATTTAATAATTAGTTACACTTGAATATATTAAATAATATAACTGAGAAACAGGCTCAAAATGTTGATAGACAACAATGCAGAGAGAAAGTAATTATTTAAATAATACAAGTTATAATACACAAATGAGTGATAACATGGCTATATACACGGGGTACCAGTACTGAGTCATTTACAGGGGTACAGGTAATAACATGGCTATATACACAGGGTACCAGTACTGAGTCAATTTCCAGGGGTACTGAGGTAATAACATGGCTATATACACAGGGTACCAGTACTGAGTCATTTACATACTAGGTAATAACATGGCTATATACACGGGGTACCAGTACTGAGTCAATTTACAGGGGTACTAGGTAATAACATGGCTATATACACAGGGTATATGAGTCATTTACACGGGTACTAGGTACCACGGGGTACCAGTACTGAGTCAATTTACAGGGGTACTAGGTAATAACATGGCTATATACACGGGGTACCAGTACTGAGTCAATGTACAGGGGTACTGAGGTAATAACATGGCTATATACACGGGGTACCAGTACTGAGTCATTTCAACTAGGTAATAACATGGCACGGGGTACCAGTACTGAGTCATTTACAGGGGTACTAGGTAATAACATGGTTATATACACAGGGGTACCAGTACCAGTACTGAGTCATTTACAGGGGTATAGGTAATAACATGGCTATATACACAGGGTACCAGTACTGAGTCATTTACAGGGGTAAGGTAATAACATGGCTTATATACCAGTACTGAGTCATGTACCAGTAACATGGAGTCAATGTCATTTACAGGGGTACTAGGTAATAACATGGCTATATACACAGGGTACCAGTACTGAGTCATTTACAGGGTACTAGGTAATAACATGGCTATATACACAGGGTACCAGTACTGAGTCATTTACACGGGTACTAGGTAATAACATGGCTATATACACAGGGTACCAGTACTGAGTCATTTACAGGGGTACTAGGTAATAACATGGCTATATACACAGGGTACCAGTACTGAGTCATTTACAGGGGTACTAGGTAATAACATGGCTATATACACGGGGTACCAGTACTGAGTCATTTACAGGGGTACTAGGTAATAACATGGCTATATACACAGGGTACCAATAATGTGCAGGGGTACTAGGTAATAACATGGCTATATACACAGGGTACCAGTACTGACGATGTGCAGGGGTACTAGGTAATAACATGGCTATATACACAGGGTACCAGTACTGAGTCATTTACAGGGTACTAGGTAATAACATGGCTATATACACGGGGTACCAGTACTGGTCATTTACAGGGGTACTAGGTAATAACATGGCTATATACGGGGTACCAGTACTGAGTCATTTACAGGGGTACTAGGTAATAACATGGCTATATACACGGGGTACCAGTACTGAGTCATTTACAGGGTACTAGGTAATAACATGGCTATATACACAGGGTACCAGTACTGAGTCATTTACAGGGTACTAGGTAATAAAATGGCTATATACACGGGGTACCAGTACTGAGTCATTTACAGGGGTACTAGGTAATAACATGGCTATATACACAGGGTACCAGTACTGAGTCATTTACAGGGGTACTAGGTAATAACATGGCTATATACACAGGGTACCAGTACTGAGTCATTTACAGGGGTACTAGGTAATAACATGGCTATATACACAGGGTACCAGTACTGAGTCATTTACAGGGTACTAGGTAATAACATGGCTATATACACAGGGTACCAGTACTGGTCATTTACAGGGGTACTAGGTAATAACATGGCTATATACACAGGGTACCAGTACTGAGTCATTTACAGGGTACTAGGTAATAACATGGCTATATACAGGGTACCAGTACTGAGTCATTTAGGGTATAGGTAATAACATGGCTATATACACAGGGTACCAGTACTGAGTCATTTACAGGGGTACTAGGTAATACATACACAGGGTAAAGGATAGATAATAGACAGTAACAGCAGTATACTGTAGGTAGGGGTAAAGGATAGATAATAGACAGTAACAGCAGTATACTGTAGGTAGGGGTAAAGGATAGATAATAGACAGTAACAGCAGTATACTGTAGGTAGGGGTAAAGGATAGATAATAGACAGTACTGTAGGTAGGGGTAAAGGATAGATAAAGACAGGATACTGTAGGTAGGGGTAATAGGATAGATAATAGACAGTAACAGCAGTATACTGTAGGTAGGGGTAAAGGATAGATAATAGACAGTAACAGCAGTATACAGTATAAAGGATAGATAATAGACAGTAACAGCAGTATACTGTAGGAAGGGTAAAGGATAGATAATAGACAGTAACAGCAGTATACTGTAGGTAGGGGTAAAGGATAGATAATAGACAGTAACAGCAGTATACTGTAGGTAGGGGTAAAGGATAGATAATAGACAGTAACAGCAGTGTACTGTAGGTAGGGGTAAAGGATAGATAATAGACAGTAACAGCAGTATACTGTAGGTAGGGGTAAAGGATAGATAATAGACAGTAACAGCAGTATAGTGTAGGTAGGGGTAAAGGATAGATAATAGACAGTAACAGCAGTATACTGTAGGTAGGGGTAAAGGATAGATAATAGACAGTAACAGCAGTATACTGTAGGTAGGGGTAAAGGATAGATAATAGACAGTAACAGCAGTATACTGTAGGTAGGGGTAAAGGATAGATAATAGACAGTAACAGCAGTATACTGTAGGTAGGGGTAAAGGATAGATAATAGACAGTAACAGCAGTATACTGTAGGTAGGGGTAAAGGAAGGATAGATAAAGGATAGTAACAGCAGTATACTGTAGGTAGGGGTAAAGGATAGATAATAGACAGTAACAGCAGTATACTGTAGGTAGGGGTAAAGGATAGATAATAGACAGTAACAGCAGTATACTGTAGGTAGGGGTAAAGGATAGATAATAGACAGTAACAGCAGTGTACTGTAGGTGTAGGTAGACAGTAATAAGCAGTAACTGTAGGTAGGGGTAAAGGATAGATAATAGACAGTAACAGCAGTATACTGTAGGTAGGGGTAAAGGATAGATAATAGACAGTAACAGCAGTATACTGTAGGTAGTGGTAAAGGATAGATAATAGACAGTAACAGCAGTATACTGTAGGTAGGGGTAGACAGTAGCAGCAGTATACTGTAGGTAGGGGTAAAGGATAGATAAGACAGTAACAGCAGTATACTGTAGGTAGTGGTAAAGGATAGATAATAGACAGTACCAGCAGTATACTGTAGGTAGTGGTAAAGGATAGATAATAGACAGTAACAGCAGTATACTGTAGGGGTAAAGGATATATAATAGACAGTAACAGCAGTGTACTTGATGAGTAAAAAAAAGTCAATGCAGATATTCTGGGTAACTGTTTGGTTAACTATTTAACAGTCTTATTTATTCTTTATTTTATTTATTATTATATTTTATTTATTTATTTGACCTTTATTTAACTAGGTAAGTCAGTTAAGAACAAATTCTTATTTACAATGACGGCCTAGGAACGGTGGGTTAACTGCCTGTTCAGGGGCAGAACGACAGGTGTACCTTGTCAGCTCTGGGATTCGATCTTGCAACCTTTCGGTTACTGGCCCAACGTTCTAACCACGAGGCTACCCTGCCGCCCCTCCACTCTAACCACTAGGCTACCTGCCGCCCCTCCACTCTAACCACGAGGCTACCCTGCCGCCCCTCCACTCTAACCACTAGGCTACCTGCCGCCCCTCCACTCTAACCACTAGGCTACCTGCCGCCCCTCCACTCTAACCACTAGGCTACCTGCCGCCCCTCCACTCTAACCACTAGGCTACCTGCCGCCCCTCCACTCTAACCACTAGGCTACCTGCCGCCCCTCCACTCTAACCACTAGGCTACCTGCCGCCCCTCCACTCTAACCACTAGGCTACCTGCCGCCCCTCCACTCTAACCACTAGGCTACCTGCCGCCCCTCCACTCTAACCACTAGGCTACCTGCCGCCCCTCCACTCTAACCACTAGGCTACCTGCCGCCCCTCCACTCTAACCACTAGGCTACCCTGCCGCCCCTCCACTCTAACCACTAGGCTACCTGCCGCCCCTCCACTCTAACCACTAGGCTACCCTGCCGCCCCGCTTGGGGGGTAGAAGCTATTCAGGGTCATGTTGGTTCCAGGCTTGGTGCAGCGGTACCACCGTGGCATAGCAGAGAGAAACCGGCCATGTGTGGCTGGAGTACATTCTTAGGACCTTCCTCTGACACCGCCTGGTATAGAGGTCCTGGATGGCAGCACCTGGATTTGTTATGGGTCTCCATTAGCTGTTGCCAAGACAAGGCGCCAGCTACTCTTCCTGGGGTTTATTATGGATCCCCATTAGCTGCTGTCAAGGCAGCAGCTACTCTTCCTGGGGTTTATTATGGATCATTAGTTCCTGCCAAGGCAGCAGCTACTCTTCCTGGGGTTTATTATGGATCCCCATTAGCTGCTGCCAAGACAAGGCGCCAGCTACTCTTCCTGGGGTTTATTATGGATCCCCATGAGCTGCTACCAAGGCAAGGCGGGTTTATTATGGATCCCCATTAGCTGTTGCCAAGACAAGGCGGGTTTATTATGGATCCCCATTAGTTCCTGCCAAGGCAGCAGCTACTCTTCCTGGGGTTTATTATGGATCCCCATTAGTTTCTGCCAAGGCAGCAGCTACTCTCCCTGGGGTTTATTATGGATCCCCATTAGTTCCAGTCAAGGCAGCAGCTACTCTTCCTGGGGTTTATTATGGATCCCCATTAGTTCCTGCCAAGGCAGCAGCTACTCTTCCTGGGGTTTATTATGGATCCCCATTAGTTCCGGCCAAGGCAGCGGCTACTCTTCCCGGGGTTTATTATGGATCCCCATTAGTTCCTGCCAAGGCAGCAGCTACTCTTCCTGGGGTTTATTATGGATCCCCATTAGTTCCTGACAAAGCAGCAGCTACTCTTCCTGGGGTTTATTATGGATCCCCATTAGCTGCTGTCAAGGCAAGGAGGCAGCTACTCTTCCTGGGGTTTATTATGGATCCCCATTAGTTCCTGCCAAGGCAGCAGCTACTCTTCCTGGGGTTTATTATGGATCCACATTAGCTGCTGTCAAGGCAAGGAGGCAGCTACTCTTCCTGGGGTTTATTATGGATCCCCATTAGTTCCTGCCAAGGCAGCAGCTACTGTTCCTGGGGTTTATTATGGATCATTAGTTCCTGCCAAGGCAGCAGCTACTCTTCCTGGGGTTTATTATGGATCCCCATTAGCTGTTGCCAAGGCAGCAGCTACTCTTCCTGGGGTTTATTATGGATCCCCATTAGTTCCTGCCAAGGCAGCAGCTACTCTTCCTGGGTTTATTATGGATCCCCATTAGCTGCTGCCAAGACAAGGTGCCAGCTACTCTTCCTGGGGTTTATTATGGATCCCCATTAGCTGTTGCCAAGGCAGCAGCTACTCTTCCTGGGGTTTATTATGGATCCCCATTAGTTCCGGCCAAGGCAGCGGCTACTCTTCCCGGGGTTTATTATGGATCCCCATTAGTTCCTGCCAAGGCAGCAGCTACTCTTCCTGGGGTTTATTATGGATCCCCATTAGTTCCTGACAAAGCAGCAGCTACTCTTCCTGGGGTTTATTATGGATCCCCATTAGCTGCTGTCAAGGCAAGGAGGCAGCTACTCTTCCTGGGGTTTATTATGGATCCCCATTAGTTCCTGCCAAGGCAGCAGCTACTCTTCCTGGGGTTTATTATGGATCCACATTAGCTGCTGTCAAGGCAAGGAGGCAGCTACTCTTCCTGGGGTTTATTATGGATCCCCATTAGTTCCTGCCAAGGCAGCAGCTACTGTTCCTGGGGTTTATTATGGATCATTAGTTCCTGCCAAGGCAGCAGCTACTCTTCCTGGGGTTTATTATGGATCCCCATTAGCTGTTGCCAAGGCAGCAGCTACTCTTCCTGGGGTTTATTATGGATCCCCATTAGTTCCTGCCAAGGCAGCAGCTACTCTTCCGTGGGGTTTATTATGGATCCCCATTAGTTCCTGCCAAGGCAGCAGCTACTCTTCCTGGGTTTATTATGGATCCCCATTAGCTGCTGCCAAGACAAGGTGCCAGCTACTCTTCCTGGGGTTTATTATGGATCCCCATTAGTTCCTGCCAAGGCAGCAGCTACTCTTCCTGGGGTTTATTATGGATCCACATTAGCTGCTGTCAAGGCAAGGAGGCAGCTACTCTTCCTGGGGTTTATTATGGATCCCCATTAGTTCCTGCCAAGGCAGCAGCTACTGTTCCTGGGGTTTATTATGGATCATTAGTTCCTGCCAAGGCAGCAGCTACTCTTCCTGGGGTTTATTATGGATCCCCATTAGCTGTTGCCAAGGCAGCAGCTACTCTTCCTGGGGTTTATTATGGATCCCCATTAGTTCCTGCCAAGGCAGCAGCTACTCTTCCGTGGGGTTTATTATGGATCCCCATTAGTTCCTGCCAAGGCAGCAGCTACTCTTCCTGGGTTTATTATGGATCCCCATTAGCTGCTGCCAAGACAAGGTGCCAGCTACTCTTCCTGGGGTTTATTATGGATCCCCATTAGTTCCTACCAAGG
Organism: Oncorhynchus nerka; assembly: GCF_034236695.1. Lineage (NCBI taxonomy): Eukaryota > Metazoa > Chordata > Actinopteri > Salmoniformes > Salmonidae > Oncorhynchus > Oncorhynchus nerka. Next base: position 6,541,921 of record NC_088413.1, on the reverse strand, counting down.
TGCCAGCTACTTTTCCTGGGGTTTATTATGGATCCCCATTAGTTCCTGCCAAGGTGCCAGCTACTCTTCCTGAGGTTTATTATGGATCCCCATTAGTTCCTGCCCAGGCGCCAGCTACTCTTCCTGGGGTTTATTATGGATCCCCATTAGTTCCTGCCAAGACAAGGCGCCAGCTACTCTTCCTGGGGTTTATTATGGATCCCCATTAGTTCCTGCCAAGGTGCCAGCTACTCTTCCTGGGGTTTATTATGGATCCCCATTAGTTCCTGCCAAGACAAGGCGCCAGCTACTCTTCCTGGGGTTTATTATGGATCCCCATTAGTTCCTGCCAAGGCCCAGCTACTCTTCCTGGGGGTTTATTATGGATCCCCATTAATTCCTGCCAAGACAAAGCAGCAGCTATTAGACAGGTAACTCTTTATCCACATTATAGCAGGCGGTGTAAAGCCACAACACCCGTCTGTGTTCTGTTAGACAGGTAACTCTTTATCCACATTATAGCAGGGGGTGTAAAGCCATAACACCCTCTGTGTTCTGTTAGACAGGTAACTCTTTATCCACATTATAGCAGGGGGTGTAAAGCCAGAACACCCGTCTGTGTTCTGTTAGACAGGTAACTCTTTATCCACATTATAGCAGGGGGGTGTAAAGCCATAACACCCGTCTGTGTTCTGTTAGACAGGTAACTCTTTATCCACATTATAGCAGGGGGTGTAAAGCCATAACACATATGGTTTTCCAGCAGCAGACAGTGATCGATAATGTCAAAAGCCGCACTGAAGTCTAACAAAACAGCCTCCATAATCTTTTTTATTATAAATGTCTCTCAGCCAATCAGCAGCCATTTGTGTAAGTGCTGAAAGTCTGTTGTCAATTGGTTTACTGTGAAATAGCATTGTATCTGGTCAAACACAATTTGTTCGCAGAAGTTTACTAAGGGTTGGTAACAGGCTGATTGGTCGGCTATTTGAGCCAGTAAAGGGGGCTTTACTATTCTTGGATAGCGGAATGACTAGCTTCCCCACAGGCCTGAGGGGACTCTCTCTAGTAGGCTTACATTGAAGATGTGGCAAATAGGAGTGGTAATATCGTCCGCTATTATCCTCAGTCATTTTCAATCTCTGTTAAATTGGTTGTTGATCATTTTTAGACAATCATTTTTCAGGTCTTTTTCAAATAGATTTCAGTCAAAACTGCAACTCCTCCAATCAGGAACATTCACTGTCGTCTTGGAAAGCAACTCCTCCAATCAGGAACATTCACTGTCGTCTTGGAAAGCAACTCCTCCAATCAGGAACATTCACTGTCGTCTTGGAAAGCAACTCCTCCAATCAGGAACATTCACTGTCGTCTTGGAAAGCAACTCCTCCAATCAGGAACATTCACTGTCGTCTTGGAAACAACTCCTGTGTAAACATCCCCAACCTCAATGAATATATACACACGTTTAGGACAGAGGCTGAATTTTAATACAAAATGGTTTTATTATCATACATTTCTTTATCCAACCCTGGGTAGGACATGAGGTGGAGGGGGGAGAGGAATAGAAGGGGGAAGAGAGAGGGAGAGTAGAAGGGGGAAGAGAGGGAGAAGGGGGAGTAGAAGGGGGAAGAGAGGGAGAAGGGGGAGTAGAAGGGACGAGAGAGGGAGAAGGGGGAGTAGAAGGGGGAAGAGAGAGGGAGAAGGGGGAGTAGAAGGGGGAAGAGAGGGAGAAGGGGGAGTAGAAGGGGGAAGAGAGAGGGAGAAGGGGGAGTAGAGAGGGAGAAGGGGGAGTAGAAGGGGGAAGAGAGAGGGAGAAGGTGAGGGGGGAGTAGAAGGGACGAGAGAGGGAGAAGGGGAGGGAGGTATATATGGTGCCTTACTGTGTGTGGCTTTGGTCAAAAGTAGTGCACCATTATAGGGAATAGGGTGCCATTTGAGGGTACATCCCCGCTGTGTAGTAACAGGATCTTCTATGTTATTTACACCGTCTCTCACTCAGCTCATCTTAACACACTGACTATAGCACAGTGATGATATAAGAGACCAGAGATACGCTGGGAAAGTAACAACAGCACCACACATGTTGTACGTCTGACTGGTACATAGTTACTGTACAGGAAATAAAGGAATCGTTTTCCATTGGAATGTCTTAGTTCCTCGACGGCCAAACGCTTCCATTGTTCAACAGAAAGCGGCTGACTAGATGGATCGGTGTGTGTGTGTGTGTGAGAGAGGAAATGAGGAAAGAACCGCAGGGGATCAGGAGACCAGAAGATTCTCTTTAAAAAAAACACAGACGCACACAGACGCACACACACGCACAGACACACACAGACACACACAGACACAGCTCTTATCTGTTGTTCAGGCAGTTGAGGTGAATTGAGTAGCTTCCTGTCAGAGTACAGTCCAATAACACTGTCTGCTACTTGGACTGATTATGTCAAAACACGATCTATCTCCTCTCTGACAAATGAGAGGGAGGAGATGAGAGAGAGAGAGACGGAGGGAGGGAAAGAGAGAGAGATTGAGAGACGGAGGGAGGGAAAGAGAGAGAGAGATTGAGAGACGGAGGGAGGGAAAGAGAGAGATTGAGAGACGGAGGGAGGGAAAGAGAGAGAGATTGAGAGACGGAGGGAGGGAAAGAGAGAGAGATTGAGAGACGGAGGGAGGGAAAGAGAGAGATTGAGAGACGGAGGGAGGGAAAGAGAGAGAGATTGAGAGACAGAGGGAGGGAAAGAGAGAGAGATTGAGAGACAGAGGGAGGGAATGAGAGATGGAAAGAGAGACAAAAAAACTGAATTCACACCGACAGGCTGACTAAATTCCTCACGGCAGGCTGACTAAATTCCTCACCGACAGGCTGACTAAATTCCTCACCGACAGGCTGACTAAATTCCTCACCGACAGGCTGACTAAATTCCTCACCGACAGGCTGACTAAATTCCTCACCGACAGGCTGACTAAATTCCTCACCAACAGGCTGACTAAAAGAGGGAAGAAAAAAAAACAGTCTCCCTTCCCCTTTGTCCGGTCTTCATTTTTGTCTAATCTCTAAATCTCTCCACTCTGTCAGCAGTAACAACGGTCAAAATACTAAATTATGTGTGTGTGTGTGTATTTCCTTTTCTTGCACACTGAAAATAATGAGCCCCCTAAAGACGATGAAGGGAAGGAGAGAAAAGAAAAAGAAAAAGATAGCTCTTAGGAGAGAAAACAGAGAAAGAGCACGAGAGAGGGGAGAGAGAGAGAGACAGAGAGAGAGAGAGAGAGAGAGAGAGGAGAGAGAGAGAGAGAGAGAGAGAGAGAGAGAGAGAGAGAGAGAGAGAGAGAGAGAGAGAGAGAGAGAGAGAGAGAGAGAGAGAGAGAGAGAGAGAGAGAGAGAGAGAGAGAGAGAGAGAGAGAGAGAGAGAGAGAGAGGAGAGAGAGAGAGAGAGAGAGAGAGAGAGAGAGAGAGAGAGAGAGAGAGAGAGAGAGGAGAGAGAGAGAGAGAGGGAGAGAGAGAGAGAGAGAGAGAGAGAGAGAGAGAGAGAGAGAGAGAGAGAGAGGAGAGAGAGAGAGAGAGAGAGAGAGAGAGAGAGAGAGAGAGAGAGGAGAGAGAGGGGAGGAGAGATAGGGGAGGAGAGAGAGGGGAGGAGAGAGAGAGACAGAGAGAGAGAGAGAGAGAGAGAGAGAGAGAGAGAGAGAGAGAGGGAGAGAGAGGGGAGAGAGAGAGGGGAGAGAGAGAGAGAGAGAGAGAGAGAGAGAGGAGAGCA
>NC_088413.1:6503184-6535684 GCF_034236695.1 Oncorhynchus nerka | reverse complement strand
GCTGAATACAACAGGTGTAGTAGACCTCACAGTGAAATGCTGAATACAACAGGTGTAGTAGACCTGACAGTGAAATGCTGAATACAACAGGTGTAGTAGACCTCACAGTGAAATGCTGAATACAACAGGTGTAGTAGACCTCACAGTGAAATGCTGAATACAACAGGTGTAGTAGACCTCACAGTGAAATGCTGAATACAACAGGTGTAGTAGACCTCACAGTGAAATGCTGAATACAACAGGTGTAGTAGACCTCACAGTGAAATGCTGAATACAACAGGTGTAGTAGACCTCACAGTGAAATGCTGAATACAACAGGTGTAGTAGACCTCACAGTGAAATGCTGAATACAACAGGTGTAGTAGACCTCACAGTGAAATGCTGAATACAACAGGTGTAGTAGACCTCACAGTGAAATGCTGAATACAACAGGTGTAGTAGACCTGACAGTGAAATGCTGAATACAACAGGTGTAGTAGACCTCACAGTGAAATGCTGAATACAACAGGTGTAGTAGACCTCACAGTGAAATGCTGAATACAACAGGTGTAGTAGACCTGACAGTGAAATGCTGAATACAACAGGTGTAGTAGACCTCACAGTGAAATGCTGAATACAACAGGTGTAGTAGACCTCACAGTGAAATGCTGAATACAACAGGTGTAGTAGACCTGACAGTGAAATGCTGAATACAACAGGTGTAGTAGACCTCACAGTGAAATGCTGAATACAACAGGTGTAGTAGACCTCACAGTGAAATGCTGAATACAACAGGTGTAGTAGACCTCACAGTGAAATGCTGAATACAACAGGTGTAGTAGACCTCACAGTGAAATGCTGAATACAACAGGTGTAGTAGACCTCACAGTGAAATGCTGAATACAACAGGTGTAGTAGACCTCACAGTGAAATGCTGAATACAACAGGTGTAGTAGACCTCACAGTGAAATGCTGAATACAACAGGTGTAGTAGACCTGACAGTGAAATGCTGAATACAACAGGTGTAGTAGACCTCACAGTGAAATGCTGAATACAACAGGTGTAGTAGACCTCACAGTGAAATGCTGAATACAACAGGTGTAGTAGACCTGACAGTGAAATGCTGAATACAACAGGTGTAGTAGACCTGACAGTGAAATGCTGAATACAACAGGTGTAGTAGACCTCACAGTGAAATGCTGAATACAACAGGTGTAGTAGACCTCACAGTGAAATGCTGAATACAACAGGTGTAGTAGACCTCACAGTGAAATGCTGAATACAACAGGTGTAGTAGACCTCACAGTGAAATGCTGAATACAACAGGTGTAGTAGACCTCACAGTGAAATGCTGAATACAACAGGTGTAGTAGACCTCACAGTGAAATGCTGAATACAACAGGTGTAGTAGACCTCACAGTGAAATGCTGAATACAACAGGTGTAGTAGACCTCACAGTGAAATGCTGAATACAACAGGTGTAGTAGACCTCACAGTGAAATGCTGAATACAACAGGTGTAGTAGACCTCACAGTGAAATGCTGAATACAACAGGTGTAGTAGACCTCACAGTGAAATGCTGAATACAACAGGTGTAGTAGACCTGACAGTGAAATGCTGAATACAACAGGTGTAGTAGACCTCACAGTGAAATGCTGAATACAACAGGTGTAGTAGACCTGACAGTGAAATGCTGAATACAACAGGTGTAGTAGACCTCACAGTGAAATGCTGAATACAACAGGTGTAGTAGACCTCACAGTGAAATGCTGAATACAACAGGTGTAGTAGACCTCACAGTGAAATGCTGAATACAACAGGTGTAGTAGACCTGACAGTGAAATGCTGAATACAACAGGTGTAGTAGACCTCACAGTGAAATGCTGAATACAACAGGTGTAGTAGACCTCACAGTGAAATGCTTCCAAGTTGCTTTTAACCAACAAGTTAAGAAAAATAAATGTTAAGTAAAAAAAAAATTAGAAAAGTAAAAAATACTTAAAGAGTAAATATAGGTAGGTTATTAGAAGTGACTAGTGAAATAGATAATAAACAGGGGTAGAGTTAGTGAGATAGATAATAACAGGTGTAGTAGAGTTATTAAATAGATAATAACCAGGTGTAGTAGAGTTAGTGAAATGATAATAAACAGGGAGTAGAGTTAGTGAAAGTGACTATGGATAGATAATAAAGGGAGTAGAGTTATTAAAGTGGCTATGGATAGATAATAACCAGGGGGTAGAGTTATTAGATAGATAATAACCAGGGAGTAGAGTTATTAGATATATAATAACCAGGGAGTAGAGTTATCAAAGTGGCTATGGATAGATAATAACCAGGGAGTGGAGTTATTAGATAGATAATAACCAGGGGGTAGAGTTATTAGATAGATAATAACCAGGGAGTAGAGTTATCAAAGTGACTATGGATAGATAATAACCAGGAGTGAGAGTGAATACAACAGGTGACTATGGATAGATAATAACCAGGGAGTAGAGAGTAGAGTTATTAGATAGATAATAACCAGGGAGTAGAGTTATTAAAGTGACTATGGATAGATAATAACCAGATAGTTATTAAAGTGGCTATGGATAGATAATAACCAGGGGGTAGAGTTATTAGATAGATAATAACCAGGGGGTAGAGTTATTAAAGTGACTATGGATAGATAATAACCAGGGGGTAGAGTTAGTAGATAGATAATAACCAGGGAGTAGAGTTATTAGATAGATAATAACCAGGGAGTGGAGTTATTAAAGTGACTATGGATAGATAATAACCAGGGGGTAGAGTTATTAGATAGATAATAACCAGGGAGTGGAGTTATTAGATAGATAATAACCAGGGAGTAGAGTTATTAGATAGATAATAACCAGGGGGTGGAGTTACTAGATAGATAATAACCGGGGAGTGGAGTTATTAGATAGATAATAACCAGGGAGTGGAGTTATTAGATAGATAATAACCAGGGGGTGGAGTTACTAGATAGATAATAACCGGGGAGTGGAGTTATTAAAGTGACTATGGATAGATAATAACCAGGGAGTGGAGTTATTAAAGTGACTATAGATCGATAATAACCAGGGAGTGGAGTTATTAAAGTGGCTATGGATAGATAATAACCAGGGAGTAGAGTTATTAGATAGATAATAACCAGGGAGTGGAGTTATTAAAGTGACTATGGATAGATAATAACCAGGGGGTAGAGTTATTAGATAGATAATAACCAGGGAGTGGAGTTATTAGATAGATAATAACCAGGGAGTGGAGTTATTAGATAGATAATAACCAGGGAGTGGAGTTACTAGATAGATAATAACCAGGGAGTAGAGTTATTAGATAGATAATAACCAGGGAGTGGAGTTATTAAAGTGACTATGGATAGATAATAACCAGGGAGTGGAGTTATTAAAGTGACTATGGATAGATAATAACCAGGGAGTGGAGTTATTAAAGTGACTATGGATAGATAATAACCAGGGAGTAGAGTTATTAGATAGATAATAACCAGGGAGTGGAGTTATTAGATAGATAATAACCAGGGAGATAATGGAGTAGATAGATAATTAGTTTAGATAGATAATAACCAGGGAGTGGAGTTATTAAAGTGACTATGGATAGATAATAACCAGGGAGTAGAGTTACTAGATAGATAATAACCAGGGGGTAGAGTTATTAGATAGATAATAACCAGGGAGTGGAGTTATTAAAGTGACTATGGATAGATAATAACCGGGGAGTGGAGTTATTAGATAGATAATAACCAGGGAGTGGAGTTATTAGATAGATAATAACCAGGGAGTGGAGTTATTAAAGTGACTATGGATAGATAATAACCAGGGGGTAGAGTTATTAGATAGATAATAACCAGGGGGTAGAGTTATTAAAGTGACTATGGATAGATAATAACCAGGGAGTGGAGTTATTAGATAGATAATAACCAGGGGGTAGAGTTATTAAAGTGACTATGGATAGATAATAACCAGGGAGTAGAGTTATTAGATAGATAATAACCAGGGAGTGGAGTTACTAGATAGATAATAACCAGGGGGTGGCAGCAGCGTAGAAGAGGGGTGGGGTGGGGGGTATGTAAATAGTCAAAGCAGCCATTTGATTGGCTGTTCAGGAGTCTGGGAGGGTAGAAGCTTCTTTGACCTAGATACATGATGACATCACTGAGACTAAAACCACCACGTTTAACCAATCAGACTGAGTGTTATTAAACAGGATGAAAACCCAGCTTGTACACACACACACATTTACATATCAACATAGAATACACACACATTTACATATCAACATAGAATACACGCACACACACATTTACATATCAACATAGAATACACACACACACACATTTACATATCAACATAGAATACACGCAGAAATGTAAATAGAACACACACACAGACACAGAACAGACACATGAACATATTAACACACTTGGAGAAACAGACATTTACATAACAAAACAACCAGAAGGGACGTGTGTGTGTGTGTGTGTGTGTATACCTGAAGGGTTGTGTGTGTGTGTGTGTATACCTGAAGGGTTGTGTGTGTGTGTGTATACCTGAAGAGTTGTGTGTGTGTGTGTATACCTGAAGAGTTGTGTGTGTGTGTGTGTGTGTTTACCTGAGTTGTGGTCTGGGTGTATACCTGAAGTGTTCAGGTGTGTGTGTGTGTGTGTGTGTTTACCTGTGTCCACTCGTTGGTCTGGGGATCGTAGGCCTCGACAGTGTTCAGGTGTGTGTGTGTGTGTGTGTTTACCTGTGTCCACTCGTTGGTCTGGGGATCGTAGGCCTCGACAGTGTTCAGGTGTGTGTGTGTGTGTGTGTGTTTACCTGTGTCCACTCGTTGGTCTGGGGATCGTAGGCCTCGACAGTGTTCAGGTGTGTGTGTGTGTGTGTATACCTGTGTCCACTCGTTGGTCTGGGGATCGTAGGCCTCGACAGTGTTCAGGTGTGTGTGTGTGTGTGTATACCTGTGTCCACTCGTTGGTCTGGGGATCGTAGGCCTCGACAGTGTTCAGGTGTGTGTGTGTGTGTGTGTATATATACCTGTGTCCACTCGTTGGTCTGGGGATCGTAGGCCTCGACAGTGTTCAGGTGTGTGTGTGTGTGTGTGTGTATATATACACCTGTCTCCACTCGTTGGTCTGGGGATCGTAGGCCTCGACAGTGTTCAGGTGTGTGTGTGTGTGTGTGTGTGTGTGTGTTTACCTGTGTCCACTCGTTGGTCTGGGGATCGTAGGCCTCGACAGTGTTCAGGTGTGTGTGTGTGTGTGTATACCTGTGTCCACTCGTTGGTCTGGGGATCGTAGGCCTCGACAGTGTTCAGGGGTGTGTGTGTGTGTGTGTATATATACCTGTGTCCACTCGTTGGTCTGGGGATCGTAGGCCTCGACAGTGTTCAGTGTGTGTGTGTGTGTGTGTGTGTGTATATATACACCTGTCTCCACTCGTTGGTCTGGGGATCGTAGGCCTCGACAGTGTTCAGGTGTGTGTGTGTGTGTGTGTATATATACACCCGTGTCCACTCGTTGGTCTGGGGATCGTAGGCCTCGACAGTGTTCAGGTGTGTGTGTGTGTGTGTGTGTGTGTGTGTTTACCTGTGTCCACTCGTTGGTCTGGGGATCGTAGGCCTCGACAGTGTTCAGGTGTGTGTGTGTGTGTGTGTGTGTATATATACCTGTGTCCACTCGTTGGTCTGGGGATTGTAGGCCTCGACAGTGTTCAGGTGTGTGTGTGTGTGTGTGTATATATACCTGTGTCCACTCGTTGGTCTGGGGATCGTAGGCCTCGACAGTGTTCAGGTGTGTGTGTGTATATATACCTGTGTCCACTCGTTGGTCTGGGGATCGTAGGCCTCGACAGTGTTCAGGTGTGTGTGTGTGTGTGTGTGTGTGTGTGTGTGTTTACCTGTGTCCACTCGTTGGTCTGGGGATCGTAGGCCTCGACAGTGTCCAGGTACACCGTTCCATCGTAACCACCGACCGCATAGAGACGGTCTCCAAGGAGACACACACCGACAGCGTCACGACTGACGCTCATGGGGGCTACCGCCGTCCACGCATCCGTCTGGGGGTCGTACCTACACGCACACACACAGCCCATTGTTGAATATCTCTAAACCTGCGCCAATATTTGCTCAACATTTATACATTTACATTTAAGTCATTTAGCAGACGCTCTTATTACCTAAAACACTTAACACACACACCCCCGACCGACTGACCTCTCCACACAGTCGCTGAGTCGTGATGCCAGGCTGGAGGCGGGAGCGTCATGTCCTCCAATAGCGTACAGGAAACCGTTCCAGGTAGCCACGCCCACCCCGCCGCGACGCTTCGCCATCGGAGCGCAGCAGCTCCACCTGGCGGTGAGGAGGCCACACAACAACAACCTCATTCTCGTCACAGATACACACCCTGGTCGGTTTATTAGGAAACGCCTATCCAGAACAGCCTGAATTATTTGGGGTGTGGATTCAAAAAGTCACAGATACACACCCTGGCCGTTTTTTTAGGAAGCGCCTATCCAGAACAGCCTGAATTATTTGGGGTATGGATTCTACAAGGTGTCAGAAACGTTCTACGGCGCTGTTATTTGTCTGTTTGTGGCCCACCTCTTACCCGGCACAAGTATTACCATCTTCCTTCCACCTCTCTCATCATGGAGCTGTTTTCAACCACAGGACTGACTGGATGGTTTGTGTTTGTCAAACCATTCTCAGTATAAACCCCAGACACATTCTGTTAAAATCATCACACCATTCTGTTAAAATCATCACACCATTCTGTTAAAATCATCACACCATTCTCAGTATAAACCCCAGACACGGTGTACCTAATAAACTGTCCGATGGAACAGTAACTGAATGTCTTGATGCCTGTCTGTAGGAGCCATCCATTATGGTGAATGGGATGGTGTACCTAATAAACTGTCCGATGGAACAGTAACTGAATGTCTTGATGCCTGTCTGTAGGAGCCATACATTATGGTGAATGGGACGGTGTACCTAATAAACTGTCCGATGATATATAAATGAATAAAATACATTTAAATATATATATATGACTCAATAACTGATGATTGTATTATGATTTATATATATATGCCAAGAGTTGCTGTCATCAAGGCTACTTTGAAAAATCTCAAAAATATTTTTAATTTGTTTAACACTTTTTTGGTTACTACATGATTCCATATATGTTATTTCAAAAATATTTTTAAGCGTTGATGTCTTCACTATTATTATACAATGTAGAAAATAGTAAAAATAAAGAAAAACCCTTGAATCAGTAGGTGTGTCCACACTTGACCGGTACTGTGTGTACACACACACACTTACAACCCATTGTTGAAGACCACTAAACACAGTTTCACACACACCTGTTGGTGTGGGGATCAAAACACATAAGATTTATATAAATACACACACACACACACACACACACACACACACACACAACAACCCATTGTTGAAGACCACTAAACACAGCTGCACACATACCTGTTGGTGTGGGGATCAAAACACTCAACGGAGCGTAGACAGGAGCTTCCATCACGACCCCCTACTGCATACAACCTGGAGAGGAGAGGGAGGGGAGGGGGGGAGAGAGAGAGAGAGAGAGAGAGGGAGAGAGAGGGGGAGAGAGGGGGGGAGAGAGGGGGAGAGAGAGGGGGGGAGAGAGAGAGAGAGGGAGAGAGAGGGGGGGAGAGAGAGAGAGGGAGAGGGAGGGGGGGGGGGAGAGAGGGGGGGGGGAGAGAGGGGGAGAGAGGGGGAGAGAGGAGGGAGAGGGGGGGGAGAGGGGGGAGAGAGAGGGGGGAGAGAGGAGAGAGAGAGGGAGGGGGGGGGGGAGAGGAGGAGAGAGGGAGGGGGAGAGGAGAGAGAGAGGGAGGGGGAGAGGAGAGAGAGAGGGAGGGGGGAGAGGAGAGAGAGAGGGAGGGGGGGAGAGAGAGAGAGAGGGAGGGGGAGAGAGAGGGGGGAGAGGAGAGAGAGGGGGGGGGGAGAGAGAGAGAGAGGGAGGGGGAGAGAGAGGGGGGAGGAGAGAGGAGAGAGGAGGGAGGAGGGAGAGAGAGAGAGGGGGGGGGAGAGAGGGAGAGGGGGGAGGGGAGAGAGAGGGGGGGGAGGGAGGGGGGGAGAGGGAGAGAGAGAGGGAGGGGGAGAGAGGGGGAGAGAGGGGGAGAGAGGGGGGGAGGGGGGGGAGAGAGAGGGAGGGAGAGAGAGGGAGAGAGAGAGAGGGAGAGAGAGGGGGTAGGGAGAGAGAGAGAGAGAGAGGGGGGGAGAGAGAGAGGGAGGGGGGAGAGAGAGAGAGAGAGAGGGGGGTAGGGAGAGAAGACAGAGAGAAAGAAAAAGAGAAATAGAGAGAGAGAAGAAATAGAGAGCGAGAGAGAGAGAGAGAGACAGATCAGGTCTGGGGAATAACCCCTCTCGGTCTGGGGGGGGGGAATAACCCCTCTCGGTCTGGGGGGGGAATAACCCCTCCCTCGGTCTGGGGGGGAATAACCCCTCCCTCGGTCTGGGGGGGAATAACCCCTCCCTCGGTCTGGGGGGGAATAACCCCTCCCTCGGTCTAGGGGGAATAACCCCTCCCTCGGTCTAGGGGGAATAACCCCTCCCTCGGTCTGTCACAGACACATGGATTGGGAGACCCTTTAGCGACAGACGGATGTGTGTTTAGAGGAGGACATGGGAGGCGGAACGGAAGCAGTCCATCAGACGAGTCCCGAGGCTCCATCAGACGAGTCCCGAGGCTCCATCAGACGAGTCCCGAGGCTCCATCAGACGAGTCCCGAGGCTCCATCAGACGAGTCCCGAGGCTCCATCAGACGAGTCCCTCCATCAGACGAGTCCCTCCATCAGACGAGTCCCTCCATCAGACGAGTCCTGTGCTCCATCAGACGAGTCCTGAGGCTCCATCAGACGAGTCCTGAAACTCCATCAGACGAGTCCCTCCATCAGACGAGTCCTGTGCTCCATCAGACGAGTCCCTCCATCAGACGAGCAGAAAGCCTGTTCCCGCAGCATCACCAGGGAATACTAACAGAAAGCCTGTTCCCGCAGCATCACCAGGGAATACTAACAGAAAGCCTGTTCCTGCAGCATCACTAACAGAAAGGCTGTTCCTGCAGCATCACCAGTGAATACTAACAGAAAGCCTGTTCCTGCAGCATCACCAGTGAATACTAACAGAAAGCCTGTTCCTGCAGCATCACCAGTGAATACTAACAGAAAGCCTGTTCCTGCAGCATAACCAGTGAATACTAACAGAAAGCCTGTTCCTGCAGCATCACCAGTGAATACTAACAGAAAGCCTGTTCCTGCAGCATCACCAGTGAATACTAACAGAAAGCCTGTTCCTGCAGCATCACCAGTGAATACTAACAGAAAGCCTGTTCCTGCAGCATCACCAGTGAATACTAACAGAAAGCCTGTTCCTGCAGCATCACCAGTGAATACTAACAGTAGACCTATAGAATGACCTGCTCTAAGGCCCTCATATATACTGTATTTAACCTACTTTCCCTCCCTCTCCCTAGTACAGTGTGTGTGTGTGGTGTGTGTGTGTGTGTGTGTAGTGTGTGTCTACCTACTTTCCGCTGAGTACAGCTACTCCTACAGTAGATCGAGGTGTTGCCATGCTGGCGATGAAGCTCCACTGACGAGCCTGAGGATCCCACCTGGAACACACACACACATACACAGTGTATAGCGAGAGAAAAACATAGAGACACATAAAGAGAGAGACAGAGAGAGAGGGAGGAGAGAGAGGGAGAGACAGAGAGACAGAGAGAGACAGAGAGACAGAGAGAGAGAGACAGAGAGAGAGGGAGGAGAGAGAGGGAGAGACGGAGAGACAGAGAGACAGAGAGAGACAGAGAGAGAGAGAGAGGGAGAGAGAGGGAGAGAGACAGAGAGACAGAGAGAGAGACAGAGAGAGAGAGAGAGAGAGGGAGAGAGACAGAGAGACAGAGAGAGAGAGAGAGGGAGAGAGACAGAGAGAGGGAGGAGAGAGAGGGAGGAGAGAGAGAGGGAGGAGAGAGAGAGAGACAGAGACAGACAGAGAGACAGAGAGAGAGAGAGGGAGAGAGAGGGAGAGAGACAGAGAGACAGAGAGAGAGAGAGACAGAGAGAGGGAGGAGAGAGAGAGACAAAGAGAGAGGGAGAGAGAGACAAAGAGAGAGGGAGAGAGAGACAAAGAGAGAGGGAGAGAGAGACACAGAGAGAGGGAGAGAGAGACACAGAGAGGGAGAGAGAGGGAGAGAGACAGAGAGAGGGAGGAGAGAGAGAGACAGAGAGAGGGAGGAGAGAGAGAGACAAAGAGAGAGGGAGAGAGAGACAAAGAGAGAGGGAGAGAGAGACACAGAGAGAGGGAGAGAGAGACACAGAGAGAGAGGGAGAGACAGAGAGAGAGAGAGGGAGGAGAGAGAGAGACAGAGAGAGGGAGGAGAGAGAGAGACAGAGAGAGACAGGAGAGAGAGGGAGAGAGAGGGAGAGAGACAGAGAGAGACAGAGAGAGGGAGGAGAGAGAGAGACAGAGAGAGGTAGGAGAGAGAGAGACAAAGAGAGAGGGAGAGAGAGACAAAGAGAGAGGGAGAGAGAGACACAGAGAGAGGGGAGAGAGAGACACAGAGAGAGAGGGAGAGAGAGACACAGAGAGAGAGGGAGAGAGAGACACAGAGAGAGAGGGAGAGACACAGAGAGAGACACAGAGAGAGACACAGAGAGAGAGACATTTACATTTAAGTCATTTAGCAGACGCTCTTATCCAGAGCGACTTACAAATTGGAGAGACAGAGAGACATATGACCAGACCTGTAAAGTCATATGACCAGACCTGTAAAGTCATATGACCAGACCTGTAAAGTCATATGAACAGACCTGTAAAGTCATATGACCAGACCTGTAAAGTCATATGAACAGACCTGTAAAGTCATATGACCAGACCTGTAAAGTCATATGAACAGACCTGTAAAGTCATATGACCAGACCTGTAAAGTCATATGAACAGACCTGTAAAGTCATATGACCAGACCTGTAAAGTCATATGACCAGACCTGTAAAGTCATATGAACAGACCTGTAAAGTCATATGACCAGACCTGTAAAGTCATATGACCAGACCTGTAAAGTCATATGAACAGACCTGTAAAGTCATATGACCAGACCTGTAAAGTCATATGAACAGACCTGTAAAGTCATATGACCAGACCTGTAAAGTCATATGAACAGGGTCTGACTCACCTCTCTACAGTGCTGAGGTAGCTCCACCCATCATGCCCTCCTACTGCATACATTGGACCCTCAAGTACTGTTACACCTATAGATATTACAGTATATATTAACACCTATAGATATGACAGTATATATTAACACCTATAGATATCACAGTATATATTAACACCTATAGATATCACAGTATATATTAACACCTATAGATATTACAGTATCACCTATAGATATTACAGTATATATTAACACCTATAGATATGACAGTATATATTAACACCTATAGATATTACATATTCACACCTATAGATATTACATATTCACACCTATAGATATTACAGTATATATTAACACCTATAGATATCACAGTATCACCTATAGATATTACAGTATATATTAACACCTATAGATATGACAGTATATATTAACACCTATAGATATTACAGTATATATTAACACCTATAGATATTACAGTATATATTAACACCTATAGATATTACAGTATATATTCACACCTATAGATATTACATATTAACACCTATAGATATTACATATTAACACCTATAGATATTACAGTATATATTAACACCTATAGATATTACATATTCACACCTATAGATATTACAGTATATATTAACACCTATAGATATTACAGTATATATTAACACCTATAGATATTACAGTATATATTAACACCTATAGATATTACAGTATATATTAACACCTATAGATATTACAGTATATATTAACACCTATAGATATCACAGTATATATTAACACCTATAGATATTACAGTATCACCTATAGATATTACAGTATATATTAACACCTATAGATATTACAGTATCACCTATAGATATTACAGTATATATTAACACCTATAGATATTACAGTATATATTAACACCTATAGATATTACAGTATATATTAACACCTATAGATATTACAGTATATATTAACACCTAGATATAGATATTAACACCTATAGATATTACAGTATATATTAACACCTATAGATATTACAGTATCACCTATAGATATTACAGTATCACCTATAGATATTACAGTATATATTAACACCTATAGATATTACAGTATATATTAACACCTATAGATATTACAGTATCACCTATAGATATTACAGTATATATTAACACCTATAGATATTACAGTATATATTAACACCTATAGATATTACAGTATATATTAACACCTATAGATATTACAGTATCACCTATAGATATTACAGTATATATTAACACCTATAGATATTACAGTATATATTAACACCTATAGATATTACAGTATCACCTATAGATAGCACAGTATATATTAACACCTATAGATATCACAGTATATATTAACACCTATAGATATTACAGTATATATTAACACCTATAGATATTACAGTATATATTAACACCTATAGATATCACAGTATATATTAACACCTATAGATATTACAGTATATATTAACACCTATAGATATTACAGTATCACCTATAGATATTACAGTATATATTAACACCTATAGATATCACAGTATATATTAACACCTATAGATATTACAGTATATATTAACACCTATAGATATTACAGTATATATTAACACCTATAGATATTACAGTATGTATTAACACCTATAGATATTACAGTATATATTAACACCTATAGATATTACAGTATCACCTATAGATATTACAGTATCACCTATAGATATTACAGTATATATTAACACCTATAGATATTACAGTATATATTAACACCTATAGATATTACAGTATCACCTATAGATATTACAGTATATATTAACACCTATAGATATTACAGTATATATTAACACCTATAGATATTACAGTATATATTAACACCTATAGATATCACAGTATATATTAACACCTATAGATATTACAGTATCACCTATAGATATTACAGTATCACCTATAGATATTACAGTATATATTAACACCTATAGATATTACAGTATATATTAACACCTATAGATATTACAGTATCACCTATAGATATTACAGTATCACCTATAGATATTACAGTATATATTAACACCTATAGATATTACAGTATATATTAACACCTATAGATATTACAGTATCACCTATAGATATTACAGTATATATTAACACCTATAGATATTACAGTATATATTAACACCTATAGATATTACAGTATCACCTATAGATAGCACAGTATATATTAACACCTATAGATATCACAGTATATATTAACACCTATAGATATTACAGTATATATTAACACCTATAGATATTACAGTATCACCTATAGATATTACAGTATATATTAACACCTATAGATATTACAGTATATATTAACACCTATAGATATCACAGTATATATTAACACCTATAGATATTACAGTATATATTAACACCTATAGATATTACAGTATATATTAACACCTATAGATATTACAGTATGTATTAACACCTATAGATATTACAGTATATATTAACACCTATAGATATTACAGTATCACCTATAGATATTACAGTATCACCTATAGATATTACAGTATATATTAACACCTATAGATATTACAGTATATATTAACACCTATAGATATTACAGTATATATTAACACCTATAGATATTACAGTATATATTAACACCTATAGATATTACAGTATATATTAACACCTATAGATATTACAGTATATATTAACACCTATAGATATCACAGTATATATTAACACCTATAGATATCACAGTATGTACCAGACAACCCGTATCGTCTGTTCTCACCCAGCCCGTGTCTGTGTGTGGACATGGGCGTCATGACGCTCCAGCTGCCACCGTCCGGGTCGTAACACTCCACGGTGTTGAGGGTCTTCAGTCCGTCCCGACCCCCGACCACGTAGACACGTCGATCCAACACACACACCCCGAACTGGAGTCTGCGCCCGCTCAACACCGCCACCTGGAAAGCTTTGGGTCTTTAATCTCACCTTCTAGTTTTGGTTAAAACAACTGGACTTTCATTTGTTGGGGGGGGAATGTGTTTAATATAAGGTTTAAATATATAATAATACATAATATAAATATAAGGTTTAAATATATAATATAATATAAATATAAGGTTTAAATATATAATGTAATATAAATATTTGTTGGGGGGAAATGTGTAAAATATAACATAATATATTATTATATAATTATATAATATATAATAATATATAATTTAATATAAGGTTGATTTGTTTACCTGGTTCCACGCATCCCGACGCAGGCAGTACTGCTCTATACTGGTGGCTCCTGATACACACACACACACACACACACACACACACACACACACACACACACACACACACACACGAGGCTAACCTTTGGTAGCGTCCGTACCCATTACAGTGAACATCAGAGGCTAACCTTTGGTAGCGTCCATACCCATTACAGTGAACATCAGAGGCTAACCTTTGGTAGCGTCCATACCCATTACAGTGAACATCAGAGGCTAACCTTTGGTAGCGTCCATACCCCCAACAGCGAACATGGCTCCTACAGTAGATTTACGAGGTCTGGTTCTTGGGCTCTGCAGCAGGGGGCGCCGATGAGGCAGGAGATGGTACTTCATACCTGAACAATACAATCAATACATTCATCACTCCACAGATCAATACACTCATCTACACATTGATATATACGTCAATCAATACACTCATCAATACATTCATCAATACATCAATCAATACATTCATCTATATGTCAACCAACACATTATTCTATACGTCAATCAATCAATACATTCATCCATCTATACATTCTTCTATACAATCAATACATTCATCGTTATCTATCATTACATTCATCAATACATTCATCAATACATTCATCAATACATTCATCATTACATTCATTACATTCATCAATACAATACATCCATCTTATGTCAATCAACACATTATTCTATACGTCAATCAAAACATTCATCTATACATTCTTCTATACATCAATCAATACATTCATCCATCTATACATTCTTCTATACATCAATCAACATTCATCAATACATTCATCACTACATTCATCATTACATTCATCACTACATTCATCACTACATTCATCATTACATTCATCATTACATTCATTACATTCATCATTACATCATTACATTCATCATTACATTCATCAATACATTCATCATTACATTCATCAATACATTCATCAATACATTCATCATTACATTCATCATTACATTCATCATTCATCAATACATTCATCACATTCATCATACATTCATCAATACATTCATACATTCATTACATTCATTCAATTACATTCATCATTACATTCATTACATTCATCATTACATTCATCTACATTTCATTCATCATTACATTCATCAATACATTCATTACATTCATCAATACATTCATCATTACATTCATCATACATTCATTCATTACATTCATCATACATTCATCATTACATTCATCAATACATTCATTAATACATTCATTACATTCATCAATACATTCATTCATCAATACATTCATTACATTCATCAATACATTCATTACATTCAATACATTCATTACATTCATTTCATTCAATACATTCATCAATACATTCATCATTACATTCATCAATACATTCATTCAATACATTACATTCATTACATTCATCAATATTCATTCATCAATACATTCATTCATTCATTACATTCATCAATACATTCATCATTACATTCATCAATACATTCATCAATACATTCATTACATTCATCATTACATTCATCATTACATTATCATACATTCATTACATTCATCATTACATTCATCATTACATACATTCATTACATTCATCATTACATTCATCATTACATACATTACATTCATTACATTCATCATTACATTCATCATTACATACATTCATCAATACATTACATTCATTACATTCATCAATACATTCATTCATTCATTACATTCATCATTACATTCATCAATACATTCATCAATACATTACATTCATTACATTCATTACATTCATCATCAATACATTACATTCATCAATACATTCATACAATACATTCATTCATTACATTCATCAATACATTCATCATTTACATTCATCATTACATTCATTACATTCATTACATTCAATTCACATACATTCATCAATACATTCATTCATTCATCATTCATCAATACATTCATTACATTCATCATTACATTCATCATTACATTCATCATACATTCATCATTACATTCATCATTACATTCATCATTACATTCATCATTACATTCATTACATTCATCAATACATTCATCATTACATTCAATTACATTCATCATTATTCATCATTCATTCATCATTACATTCATCATTACATTTCACATTTACATTCATACATTCATCATTACATTCATCACTACATTCATCATTACATTCATCAATATTCACATTACATTCATCATTACATTCATCATTACATTCATCATTACATTTACATTCATTACATTCATCATTACATTCATCAATACATTATCATTCATCATTACATTCATTACATTCATCAATACATTCATTACATTCATCACATTCATCATTACATTCATACATTCATCATTACATTCATCATTCATCATTACATACATTCATTACATTCATCATTACATTCATCATTACATCATCATTACATTCATCAATACATTCATCATTACATTCATCAATACATTCATCATACATTCATCATTACATTCATCATTACATTTCAATACATTCATCATTCATCATTCATTCAATACATTCATCATTACATTCATCATTACATTCATCATTATTCATCATTCATCAATACATTCATCATACATTCATCATTCATTCATTACATTCATTCACATTCATCATTACATTCATCATTACATTCATCATTCATCACATTCATCAATACATTCATCATTACATTCATCATTATCATTACATCATTACATTCATCATTACATTCATCATTACATTCACATTCATCACATTCATCATTACATTCATCATTCATTCATTACATTCATCATTACATTCATTACATTCATCATTACATTCATCATTACATTCATCATTCATCATCATACATTCATCATTACATTCATCAATACATCAATACATTCATTACATTCATTACATTCATCATTACATTCATCAATACATTATCATTCATCATTACATTCATCATTACATTCATTACATTCATCATTACATTCATACATTTCATTACATTCATTACATTCATTACATTCATCATTACATTCATTACATTCATCATTACATTTCATCATTCATCAATACATTCATCATTACATTCATTCATCATTACATTCATCATTACATTCATCATTACATTCATTCATTACATTCATCATCATTCATACATTCATTACATTCATTACATTCATCACATTCATCATTACATTCATTACATTCATCATTACATTCATTACATTCATTACATTCATTCATCAATACATTCATCATTACATTCATCAATTACATTCATTACATTCATCATTACATTCATCACTACATTCATTATCATTACATTCATTCATCATTACATTCATCATTACATTCATCATTACATTCATCAATACATTCATCATTACATTCATCATACATTCATCAATACATTCATTACATTCATCATTACATTCATCATTACATTCATTACATTCATTACATTCATTCATTCATTACATTCATCAATACATTCATTACATTCATCATTACATTCATCATTACATTCATTACATTCATTCATCATTACATTCATCAATACATTCATCATTACATTTCAATACATTCATTACATTCATCATTACATTCATCATTCATACATTACATTCATCAATACATTCATCATTACATACATTCATCATACATTCATCATTCATTCATCATTACATTCATACATTCATCATCATTACATTCATTACATTCATTACATTCATTACATTCATTACATTCATCATTACATTCATCAATACATTCATACATTCATCATTCATCATACATTCATCATTACATTCATCATTACATTTCATCATTCATTACATTCATCAATACATTCATCATTACATTCATCAATACATTCATCATTATTCATTCATTCATTACATTCATCATTACATTCATCATTACATTCATTCATTACATTCATCAATACATTCATTCATTCATTACATTCATACATTCATCAATACATTCATCATCATTCATCATTCATCATTACATTCATCATTATCATTCATCATCATACATTCATTACATTCATCATTACATTCATCATTACATTCATCATTCATCATTACATTCATCATTACATTCATCACTACATTCATTACATTCATCATTCATTCATCATTCATTACATTCATCACATTCATCATTACATTCATTACACAATCATTCATTACATTCATCATTACATTCATCATTACATTCATCAATACATTCATCATTCATTCATCATTACATTCATCATTACATTCATCATTACATTCATCATTACATTCATCATTACATTCATCATTCATCATTACATTCATTCATTCATCATTACATTCATCATACATTACATTCATTCACATTACATTCATTACATTCATCATTACATTCATTACATTCATCATTACATTCATTACATTCATCATTACATTCATCATTACATTCATCACATTACATTTCATTACATTCATCATTACATTCATTACATTCATCATTCTACATTCATTCATTACACATTCATTCATTACATTCATTACATTCATCATTACATTCATCATTACATTCATTCATTCATTACATTCATCATTACATTCATCATTACATTACATTCATCATTACATTCATCAATACATTCATCATTACATTCATCATTACATTCATTACATTCATTCATTACATTCATCATTACATTATCAATACATTCATACATTCACATTCATCATTATTACATTCATCATTACATTCATCATTACATTCATTACATTCATCATACATTCATTACATTCATCATTACATTTACATTCATTACATTCATCATTACATTCATCATTACATTCATACATTCATTACATTCATTATTCATTCATCATTACATTCATCAATACATTACATTCATCATTACATTCATCATTCATCATACATTCATCATTATCATTACATTCATCATACATTCATCATTCATACATTCATCATTACATTCATCATTACATCATTACATTCATCATTACATTCATTCATTACATTTCATTCATCACTACATTCATTCATTACATTCATCACTACATTCATCATTACATTCATCATTACATTCATCATTACATTCATCATACATTCATCACATTACATTTCATTACATTCATCATTACATTCATTACATTCATCATTACATTCATCATTACATTCATCATTACATTCATCATTATTCATTCATCATTATTCATTCATTCATCATTACATTCATCATTACATTCATCATTACATTCATCATTACATTCATCATTACATTCATTACATTCATCACATCATTACATTCATCATTACATTCATCATTCATTCATTCATTCATCATTACATTCATCATTACATTCATCATTACATTCATTCATTCATTACATTCATCATACATTCATCATTACATTCATTACATTCATCATTACATTCATCATTACATTCATTACATTCATCATTATTCATTCATCATTACATTCATCATTACATTCATCACTACATTCATCATTACATCATCATTACATTCATTACATTCATTACATTCATCATTACATTCATTACATTCATCAATACATTCATCATTCATCATACATTCATTACATTACATTCATTCATCATACATTCATCATTACATCATTACATTCATACATTCATTCATTACATTCATCATTACATTCATTACATTATCATTCATTCATTACATTCATCATTACATTCATCATTACATTCATCATTACATTCATCAATACATTTCATTACATTCATTACATTCATCATTACATTCATCAATACATTCATTACATTCATCATTACATTCATCATTACATTCATTACATTCATCATTACATTCATCACTACATTCATCATTACATTACATTCATTACATTCATCAATACATTCATCATTCTACATTCATCATTACATTATCATTACATTCATCATTACATTATCATACATTCATCAATACATTCATCATTACATTCATCAATACATTCATCATTACATTCATCATTACATTCATCATTACATTCATCATTACATTCATTACATTCATCATTACATTCATCATTACATTCATTACATTCATCATTACATTTCATTCATTACATTCATCATTACATTCATCATTACATTCATCATTCATCATTCATTCATTACATTCATCACTACATTCATCATTCATCATTCATTACATTCATCATTCATCATTCATCATCATTACATTCATTACATTCATTCATCATTACATACATTCATCATTACATTCATCATTACATTCATCATTACATTCATCATTCATTACATTCATCATTCATTCATCATCACTACATTCATCATTACATTCATCATTACATTCATCATTACACATTCATCATTACATTCATCATTACATTCATCATTACATTCATCATCATTCATACATTCATCATTACATTCATCATTACATTCATCATTACATTTCATTCATTACATTCATCACTACATTCATCATTACATTCATCATTACATTCATCATTACATTCATCATTACATTCATCAATCATTCATCATTACATTCATCATTACATTCATCATACATTCATTACATTCATCATTACATTCATTACATTCATCATTCACATTACATCAATTACATTCATCATTACATTCATTACATTCATCATTACATTACATTCATTACATTCATCATTACATTCATCATTACATTCATCAATACATTCATTACATTCATCATTACATTCATACATTCATTACATTCATCATTACATTCATCATTACATTCATCATTACATTCATCATACATTCATCATTACATTCATTACATTCATTACATTCATCATTACATTCATCATCATTACATTCATCATTACATTCATCATTACATTCATCATTACATTCATTCATTCATTACATTCATCATTACATTCATCATTACATTCATTACATTCATCATTACATTCATTACATTCATTACATTCATTACATTCATTACATTCATTACATTCATCATTACATTCATCATTACATTCATTACATTCATCAATACATTCATTACATTCATCATTACATCATCATTCATTCATTACATTCATCATTACATTCATTCATTCATTACATTCATTACATTCATCATTACATTCATTACATTCATCATTACATTCATCATTACATTCATCATTACATTCATCATTACATTCATTACATTCATCATTACATTCATCATTACATTCATCAATACATTCATCATTACATTCATCATTACATTCATCAATTACATTCATCATTACATTCATCATTACATTCATCATTACATTCATCATTACATTCATCATTACATTCATCAATACATTCATCATTACATTCATCATTACATTCATCATTACATTCATTACATTCATCATTACATTCATCAATACATTCATCATTACATTCATCATTACATTCATCATTACATTCATTACATTCATCATTACATTCATCAATACATTCATCATTCATCATTCATTCATTACATTCATCATACATTCATTACATTCATCAATACATTCATTCATCATTACATACATTCATTACATTTCATACATTCATCATTACATTCACTACATTCATCAATACATTCATCATTACATTCATCATTACATTCATTACATTCATTACATTCATCATTACATTCATCATTACATTCATCATTACATTCATCAATACATTCATTACATTCATCAATACATTCATCACTACATTCATTACATTCATCATTACATTCATTACATTCATCACTACATTCATCATTACATTCATTACATTCATCAATACATTCATTACATTCATCACTACATTCATCATTACATTCATCATTACATTCATCATTACATTCATCATTACATTCATCATTACATTCATTACATTCATTCATTACATTCATCATTACATTCATCATTACATTCATTACATTCATTACATTCATCATTACATTCATCATTACATTCATCATTACATCATTACATTCATTACATTCATACATTCATTACATTCATCAATACATTCATCATTCATACATTCATTACATTCATCATTACATTCATCATTACATTCATTACATTCATCATTACATTCATCATTACATTCATCATTACATTATCATTACATTCATCATTACATTCATCAATACATTCATCATTACATTCATCATTACATTCATTACATTTCATTACATTCATTACATTCATTACATTTACATTCATCATTACATTCATTCATTCATCAATACATTCATACATTCATACATTCATCATTACATTCATCATTACATTACATTCATCATTACATTCATCAATTACATTCATCATTACATTCATCATTCATCATTACATTCATACATTCATCAATACATTCATCAATACATTCATTACATTCATCATTACATTCAATACATTCATTACATTCATCAATACATTCATCATACATTCATCATTACATTCATTACATTCATCATTCATTCATTACATTCATCATTACATTCATTCATCATTCATTCATTACATTCATCAATACATTCATCATTACATTCATTACATTCATTACATTCATCAATACATTCATCAATACATTCATACATTCATCATTACATTTCATTCATACATTCATCATTACATTCATCATTACATTCATCATTACATTCATCATTCATTACATTCATCATTACATTCATCATTACATTCATACATTCATTACATTCATCATTACATTCATCATTACATTCATCATTCATCATTACATTCATCAATACATTCATCAATACATTCATCATTACATTCATACATTCATTACATTCATTCATTCATCATTACATTCATCATTACATTCATCATTACATTTCATCATTATTCATTACATTCATCATTACATTCATCATTACATTCATCATTACATTCATCATTACATTCATTACATTCATCATTACATTCATCATACATTCATTACATTCATCATTACATTCATTACATTCATCAATACATTCATCATTACATTCATCACTACATTCATCAATACATTCATCAATACATTCATCATTACATTCATTACATTCATTACATTCATCATTACATTCATCATTACATTCATCAATACATTCATCATTACATTCATCACTACATTCATCATTACATTCATCATTACATTCATCATTACATTCATCATTACATTCATCATTACATTCATTACATTCATCATTACATTCATCAATACATTCATCATTACATTCATCATTACATTCATTACATTCATCATTACATTCATCATTACATTCATCATTACATTCATCATTACATTCATCATTACATTCATCATTACATTCATTACATTCATTACATTCACATTCATCATTATTCATTCATTCATTACATTCATTACATTCATTACATTCATTACATTCATCATTACATTCATCATTACATTCATCATCACATTACATTCATTCATTACATTCATTACATTCATCATTACATTTCATACATTCATACATTCATTCATCATTACATTCATCATTACATTACATTCATTCATTACATTCATCATTATTCATTCATTCATTACATTCATCATTACATTCATCAATACATTCATCATTACATTCATCATTACATTCATCAATACATTCATTACATTCATCATTACATTCATCAATTACATTCATTCATACATTCATCAATACATTCATCATTACATTCATTCATTACATCATTACATTCACATTCATCAATACATTCATCATTACATTCATCAATTACATTCATCATTACATTCATTACATTCATCATTATTCATTCATTCAATTACATTCATCACATTCATCATTACATTCATTACATTCATCATTCATTCATTACATTCATCATTCATTACATTTACATTCATCATTACATTACATTCACATTACATTCATCATTACATTCATCATTACATTCATCATTACATTCATTACATTCATCATTACATTCATTACATTCATCATTACATTCATCATTACATTCATCATTACACATTCATTCATCATTACATTCATCATTACATTTCATTACACATTACATTCATTCATTCATTACATTCATCATTACATTCATCATTACATTATCATTCATCATTACATTCATCATTACATTCATTACATTCATTACATTCATCATTACATTCATCATTACATTCATCATTACATTCATCATTACATTCATCATTACATTCATTACATTCATCACTACATTCATCATTACATTCATCATTACATTCATCAATTACATTCATCATTACATTCATCACATTCATACATTCATCATTACATTCATCATTACATTCATCATTACATTCATCATTACATTCATCATTACATTCATTACATTCATTACATTCATCACATTCATCATTACATTCATTACATTCATCATTACATTCATTACATTCATCATTACATTCATTACATTCATCATTACATTCATTACATTCATCATTACATTCATTACATTCATTACATTCATCATTACATTCATCATTACATTCATTACATTCATCATTACATTCATCATTACATTCATCATTACATTCATCATTACATTCATCATTACATTCATTACATTCATCACTACATTCATTACATTCATCACTACATTCATCATTACATTCATCATTACATTTCATACATTCATCATTACATTCATCACTACATTCATTACATTCATCACTACATTCATTACATTCATCATTACATTCATCATTCATCAATTACATTCATTACATTCATCATTACATTCATCACATTACATTCATCATTACATTCATTCAATACATTCATCATTACATTCATCATTACATTCATCATTACATTCATCATTCATTCATCATTACATTCATTACATTCATCATTACATTCATCACATTCATCATTCATTCATTACATTCATACATTCATCAATACATTCATCATACATTACATTCATCATCATTACATTCATCATTACATTCATTCATTCATTACATTCATCATTACATTCATCATTACATTCATTACATTCATTACATTCATCATTACATTCATCATTACATTCATCATTACATTCATTACATTCATCATTCATCATTACATTCATTCATCATTACATTTACATTCATCATTACATTTCATTACATTCATCATTACATTCATTTCATCATTACATTATCATTACATTCATTACATTCATCATTACATTCATTACATTCATCATTACATTCATCATTACATCATCATTACATTCATTACATTCATCATTACATCATTACATTCATCATTACATTCATTACATTCATTACATTCATTACATTCATTACATTCATCAATACATTCATCATTACATTTCATACATTCATCATTACATTCATCAATACATTTCATACATTATCATTACATTCATTACATTCATCATTACATTCATCACTACATTCATCAATACATTCATCAATACATTCATCATTACATTACATTCATTACATTCATCATTACATTCATTACATTCATCATTACATTCATCATTACATTCAATTACATTCATACATTCATACATTCATCATTCATTCATCATTACATTCATCATTACATTCATTACATTCATCATTACATTCATTACATTCATACATTCATCATTACATTCATCATTACATTCATCATTACATTCATCATTACATTCATCATTACATTCAATACATTCATCATCATTACATTCATCATTACATTCATCATTACATTCATCAATACATTCATCATTACATTCATCATTATCATTCATCAATTACATTCATCATTACATTCATTATTCATTCATTCATCAATTACATTCATCAATACATTCATCATTACATTCATCAATTACATTCATTACATTCATTACATTCATCATTACATTCATCATTCATTACATTCATCAATACATTCATTCATTACATTTCATCAATACATTACATTCAATACATTCATCATTACATTCATCAATTACATTCATCATTTACATTCATCAATTACATTCATCATTACATTCATCATTACATTCATCAATACATTCATCACTACATTCATCATTACATTCATCAATACATTCATCAATACATTCATCATTACATTCATCAATACATTCATCATTACATTCATCAATACATTCATTACATTCATCATTACATTTCATTACATTCATCATTACATTCATCAATACATTCATCATTACATTCATTACATTCATCAATACATTCATCAATACATTATCATTCATTACATTCATTACATTCATCATTACATTCATTCATTACATTCATCATTACATTCATTACATTCATCATTACATTCATCATTACATTCATCATTACATTCATCATTACATTCATCATTACATTCATCATTACATTCATCATTACATTCATCATTACATTCATTACATTCATCATTACATTCATTACATTCATCATTACATTCATCATTACATTCATCATTACATTCATTACATTCATCATTACATTCATTACATTCATCATTACATTCATTACATTCATCATTACATTCATCATTACATTCATCATTACATTCATCATTACATTCATCATTACATTCATCATTACATTCATCAATACATTCATCATTACATTCATCATTACATTCATCATTACATTCATCAATACATTCATCATTACATTCATTACATTCATCATTACATTCATCATTACATTCATCATTACATTCATTACATTCATCATTACATTCATCATTACATTCATCATTACATTCATCATTACATTCATCATTACATTCATCATTACATTCATCATTACATTCATCATTACATTCATCATTACATTCATCAATACATTCATCAAAGGACATCCAGCCAACTTTGACACATCTTGTGGGAAGCGTTGGAGTCAACATGGACCAGCATCCCTGTGGAAGGCTTTCAACACCTTGTAGAGTCAACATGGGCCAGCATCCCTGTGGAACGCTTTCAACACCTTGTAGAGTCAACATGGGCCAGCATCCCTGTGGAAGGCTTTCAACACCTTGTAGAGTCAACATGGACCAGCATCCCTGTGGAACGCTTTCCACACCTTGTAGAGTCAACATGGGCCAGCATCCCTGTGGAAGGCTTTCAACACCTTGTAGAGTCAACATGGACCAGCATCCCTGTGGAACGCTTTCAACACCTTGTAGAGTCAACATGGGCCAGCATCCCTGTGGAACGCTTTCAACACCTTGTAGAGTCAACATGGGCCAGCATCCCTGTGGAAACGCTTTCAACACCTTGTAGAGTCAACATGGGCCAGCATCCCTGTGGAAGGCTTTCAACACCTTGTAGAGTCAACATGGACCAGCATCCCCGTGGAAGGCTTTCAACACCTTGTAGAGTCAACATGGGCCAGCATCCCTGTGGAACGCTTTCAATACCTTGTAGAGTCAACATGGACCAGCATCCCTGTGGAAGGCTTTCAACACACATGATTTCCAGGTGTTTGACGTCGTTCCAACATATCAGTCAGCCAGCTAGTCAACCAGTCACTCAATCAGTCAGCCAGCTAGTCAACCAGTCACTCAATCAGTCAGCCAGCTAGTCAACCAGTCACTCAATCAGTCAGCCAGCTAGTCAACCAGTCACCCAATCAGTCAGCCAGCTAGTCAACCAGTCACTCAATCAGTCAGCCAGCTAGTCAACCAGTCACTCAATCAGTCAGCCAGCTAGTCAACCAGTCACTCAATCAGTCAGCCAGCTAGTCAGTCAGTCAGTCAGTCAGCCAGTCAACCAGTCAGCCAGCTAGTCAGTCAACCAGTCACTCAATCAGCCAACCAGTCAGCCAGCTAGTGAGTCAATCAGCCAGCCAGTCAACCGGTCAATCAATCAGTTAGCCAGCCAGTCAACTAGTCAGTCAATCAGTCAGCCAGCCAATCAGTTAGCCAGCCAGTCAATCAATAAATCAGTCAGTCAGCTAGCCAATCAGTCACCCAGACAATCAGTGTCAACCAGCCAGTCAATTAATAAATATCAACGTGAGATGTACTGCCCCCTGGAGGTGTTGTCTGAACAGGTAAAAAGAGATGTAATGCCCCCTGGAGGTGTTGTCTGAACAGGTAAAAAGAGATGTACTGCCCCCTGGAGGTGTTGTCTGAACAGGTAAAAAGAGATGTACTGCCCCCTGGAGGTGTTGTCTGAACAGGTAAAAAGAGATGTAATGCCCCCTGGAGGTGTTGTCTGAACAGGTAAAAAGAGATGTAATGCCCCCTGGAGGTGTTGAGATGTACTGCCCCCTGGAGGTGTTGAGATGTACTGCCCCCTGGAGACAGATGTAGGACAAGGCCTGTGTGTCCTACCTTCAGCAGTAGGGGAGACAGATTTAGGACAGGGCCTGTGTGTCCTACCTTCAGTAGTAGGGAAGACAAGGCCTGTGTGTCCTACCTTCAGTAGTAGGGAAGACAGATTTAGGACAAGGCCTGTCAGTACCTTCAGTAGTAGGGAAGACAGATTTAGGACAAGGCCTGTGTGACCTACCTTCAGTAGTAGGGGAGACAGATTTAGGACAAGGCCTGTGTGACCTACCTTCAGTAGTAGGGGAGACAGATTTAGGACAAGGCCTGTGTGTCCTACCTTCAGTAGTAGGGAAGACAGATTTAGGACAAGGCCTGTGTGACCTACCTTCAGTAGTACGGAAGACAGATTTGGGACAAGGCCTGTGTGTCCTACCTTCAGTAGTAGGGAAGACAGATTTAGGACAAGGCCTGTGTGTCCTACCTTCAGTAGTAGGGAAGATAGATTCAGGACAAGGCCTGTGTGTCCTACCTTCAGTAGTAGGGAAGACAGATTTAGGACAAGGCCTGTGTAACCTACCTTCAGTAGTAGGGAAGACAGATTTGGGACAAGGCCTGTGTGACCTACCTTCAGTAGTAGGGGAGACAGATTTAGGACAAGGCCTGTGTGACCTACCTTCAGTAGTAGGGGAGACAGATTTAGGACAAGGCCTGTGTGACCTACCTTCAGTAGTAGGGGAGACAGATTTAGGACAAGGCCTGTGTGACCTACCTTCAGTAGTAGGGAAGACAGATTTAGGACAAGGCCTGTGTGTCCTACCTTCAGTAGTAGGGGAGACAGATTTAGGACAAGGCCTGTGTGTCCTACCTTCAGTAGTAGGGGAGACAGATTTAGGACAAGGCCTGTGTGTCCTACCTTCAGTAGTAGGGGAGACAGATTTAGGACAAGGCCTGTGTGTCCTACCTTCAGTAGTAGGGGAGACAGATTTAGGACAAGGCCTGTGTGTCCTACCTTCAGTAGTAGGGGAGACAGATTTAGGACAAGGCCTGTGTGACCTACCTTCCATTAAAAGCCTCTGACTCTCCACACTGTCTCGGAGCAGAGGTCCACACTCCAGGTCTGCTAGAAACTACACACACACACACACACACACACACACACACACACACAGAGAGAAAAGCAAATGAACAGCTAGTATGTGTTGTCTCACTTATCTGATAATACATAGACGTGTGTGTGTATATGTGTGTGTGTGTGTGTGTGTAGTGTGTGTGTAGTGTGTGTGGGGGAGGGCACTCGTCACTTGTCTCCTCTCCTCTACTCCAGCTCTCACCACTTCATCTTGGCTTTTATGGGCCCTCTCCCCTCCCCTGTAAATGTGTTTGGAACGTTCCAACTGATTTATGCTCCATAGACTGAACCAACTGGTGGGGCAGGGAGGGGGATCTGACCTTTAGTGATTTAAAGGGCTTTTCACCAGTTAATTAACCAATTATTGACTAGCTGTTTTACTAGCTGTTTTACTAGCTGTTTGTCAGGTAGATGGTTGATTGACTGATTGGATGATTGTATTATTGATTGAGTAATTTATTGATTGGTTGGATTATTGATTGATAGACTGGTTGGATGATTGATTGATTTATTTATTGATTGATTGGTTGGATTATTGATTTCTTGATTGGTTGATTGATTGGTGTATTCCTAGTTGTGATGTGAGGTTTGAGAATGGGGGAGATAAAAGAGAGACAGAGAGAGAGAGGAGAGAGAGAAGAGAGAGAGAAGAGAGAGACAGAGACAGACCTGTGCTTGCAGTAAAGGCAGTCGTATGTGAGCGAGGAGCGAGGGCAGGTGTGGTTGCCGGGTGGAAACGTCATGGCGGACCCAGCTTAGCAATGCTGTAACCACGGTTTCCTCGTCTGGAACATTCATATCGTCGGAGGACAACAATCTGTCCATCTCTTCTAGCGGGAGGAGGAGAAACTCCTGACCTTTAACCACCTCCACAAACTTCTCCTGAGAGAGGAGGGAGAGGAGGGAGATGGAGGAGAGAGGGGAGGGAGAGAGGAGAGAGAGAGGAGGGAGATGGAGGAGAGGAGAGAGAGGGAGGTATGAGATGGAGGAGAGAGAGAGGGATGGATGAGATGGAGGAGAGAGAGAGGGATGGATGAGATGGAGGAGAGAGAGAGGAGGGAGATGGAGGAGAGGAGAGAGAGGGAGGTATGAGATGGAGGAGAGAGGAGGGAGATGGAGGAGAGGAGAGAGAGGGAGGTATGAGATGGAGGAGAGAGAGGAGAGAGAGAGTAGAGGAGAGAGAGAGGAGGGGATCAGGGAGAGGAGAGGAGAGATGGAGGAGAGGAATAGAGCAGCTTTTCCAGTCACCATAGCAACCCTCCATGGAAACAGCAGTTGTGATGATAATGGGGATGATAATGGGGAGACCGTGTGTGTGTGTTTATAAACAAGTTTCAATGTGTTTCAAAGTGAAAAGGAAGGGGAAATAAGAACGGGAGTAACCATGGTAACATGGTGTAGCTGTGGGCAGTGTGGTGGAGGTGTGTACAGCTCTGTGTGTCTGTGGGAGTGTGTACCTACCATGGTGTAGCTGTGGGCAGCTCTGTGTGTCTGTGGGAGTGTGTACCTACCATGGTGTAGCTGTGGGCAGCTCTGTGTGTCTGTGGGAGTGTGTACCTACCATGGTGTAGCTGTGGGCAGCTCTGTGTGTCTGTGGGAGTGTGAACCTACCATGGTGTAGCTGTGGGCAGCTCTGTGTGTCTGTGGGAGTGTGTACCTACCATGGTGTAGCTGTGGGCAGCTCTGTGTGTCTGTGGGAGTGTGTACCTACCATGGTGTAGCTGTGGGCAGTGTGGTGGAGGTGTGGGCAGCTCTGTGCGTCTGCGTAGCTGCGTATCCCCAGACAGTTAGACGGGTGGAGCTGTTTGATGAGGAAGTTACAGCAGGCCTGGACCACTGACTGGAGCTGGAGGAGACATGCTACTGACAATATACACTCTATAGTGTCCTCTCTCAACTCCACACGACCTGGAGAGGCACAGAGAGAGAGAGATACAGAGAGAGAGGCACAGAGAGAGAGGCACAGAGAGAGAGAGATACAGAGAGAGAGGCACAGACAGAGAGAGAGACAGAGAGAGAGGCACAGACAGAGAGAGAGACAGAGAGAGAGGCACAGACAGAGAGAGAGACAGAGAGAGAGGCACAGACAGAGAGAGAGACAGAGAGAGAGGCACAGAGAGAGAGAGAGAGAGAGACAGAGAGAGGCACAGAGAGAGAGACAGACAGGGAGAGAGAGACAGAGACAGAGAGAGAGAGAGAGACAGAGACAGAGAGAGAGAGAGAGAGAGAGAGACAGAGAGAGACAGAGAGAGAGACAGAGAGAGAGACAGAGAGAGACAGAGAGAGACAGACACAGGGAGACAGAGAGAGACAGAGAGAGACAGACACAGGGAGAGAGAGAGGGACAGAGAGAGACAGACACAGAGAGAGAGAGACAGAGAGAGAGAGAGACAGAGACAGAGAGAGACAGAGACAGAGAGAGACAGAGACAGAGAGAGATACAGAGAGAGAGGCACAGAGAGAGAGAGAGAGAGAGACAGAGACAGAGACAGAGAGAGAGAGAGAGAGAGAGAGAGACAGAGAGAGAGACAGAGAGAGAGACAGAGAGAGAGACAGAGAGAGAGAGGCACAGAAAGAGATACATAATT